>NC_080544.1:39990207-40130207 GCF_028640845.1 Ahaetulla prasina | reverse complement strand
GGAAGACGGAAACAAAAGTGTTCTCTAAGCCATGCTGTTCAGGGGGAAGTTCGCGGGGACAAGGACGCGTCCGGGGGCAAAAAGCAAGCATTGTGTTTTCTTCTGAAAGGGAGAGGGAAGGCGTGGGACGAAACTTGTTGAGGCTTTAAAAACTTTTGCGACCCGCGATGGACAAGTCGGGCCTAGTTCAACACAGGAGCGGATTCGCCCTCTCCCTCTCCCTCTCCTTTTCCTTATTAGAAGCGCCTCTCACCAGTTCAAAGGTGGGAGCCCAGAGCTGGAAGCTTTAGCTGAAGCTGGTACAAACCCGGCTGGGGTAGAGCCCAGCTACCGCCAATCAGTCCCTTCCCCGCACATTCCCCTCCTCCCCAAAGACTTGACCTTAGCAAACTTGGTCAGGCAGAAGGTGCGGTGGATTTGAATGAGATTTGCATACTGCAACTACGACCTCCCGAAGTCGCAGCCCTCCTCCTTCTTGGAGTGTGTGAAGTGTTCCTTTTGTGTGAATTTACGGGGTGAGGCTTCAATGATCCCCCCACAAATTTGCATTTAAATAGCGACATCAAGCGATTCGCGTGCCACACACCAGTGGGCTCCCAGATGTCAAGCCGAAGTCAGTCAGATGGCCATTGCCCAGCTGTCCTTCTAAACATCATACCAGAGCATGCCGTGACCTTAAAGGGACAGAGCCCTTCCTTGGCGTCAACCACCATATAAGCTCTTTCCCAATGGGGGAGGGGGGGAGAACAGCGGACACATCCGAACCAGCCGTTCAACCTGTTCCATTGTATAACCCTCTCTCTGTTAAAAGGCCAGAGAGAAAAAAAATAGCACATTGCGCCATAAATCACAACCCCGCCACCCTTTCCCTACTTTCCTTTCTGTGTTCTCTGACAATCCACGGCCATAATGATCCATAATCTTAGACCGTACAAAATCCCACTGATTCATGCTGATAGATTCATTTCTCAAGTTTGGGAAAGGGCTTCTCTCGCCCCCCTCACTCTCCCCCCGCGCGCGCGTGCGTGCACACACACACACACACATTTTCCAGATAATACTGCCGGGACTATTATCTCAAATACTTCTCTTATGCCACCCACCTGAATCAAACAGAACTGTTACACTTCAGTTGTTCAAAATCTCTAACACGTCCCACGTGCAATTCCTTATATATTCTGCCTGATGCTCAGTTCCACGTTATGTCTTTCTTTCTGCTTATTGAAGCCCCACCATCACCACCCTCCCGCAACACTTGTATCTTTCCTCTTTCTAAAGAAACTTTGGAGAAGCGAAAAAGTCCAGTTTGGAGGGGGAAGAATGATTGTACGCTCGGTAGCCACACACACACACACACAGCTAATTTCAGCCCTGTCCGGTCTTAATATTAATAGTGTCTGGTGCTGTCTTCTTCAGGTGGCAAAGAAAAGAATTGGCACGAACGTGCCAAAATCCGTGTTTCAGTTTTAAGGTTATTCTCGGACTCTTTGATGAACAAACACGCTCTGTTCCACTTGAAATGATCATGCAGGGTTTCGCCGAAACAAATCTCGGCAACCGCTCCCCCCCCCTTTGCTGGTTTCTAAAGGACAGGTACATACACTTATTTAAAATCTGCCACTTGCAAAAGAGTTTGGAATGGTAAAGCGGCCCAGAGAGAGAAAATTAGAAGTGTGGTGCATGTGTGACACTATGTGCATACATAAATGCACATCCATTCATTCATATACGCTCCCCCCCCCATGCACGCACACACAGACTCACACGCACACATACACAAACAGGCGAGAGAGGGATCGCGGGCTGTTATTTCATGACAACATACCCTGTTGAACCGAACGGCAAAATGCCCTGACCCCAGACTCTTGCCTTGCTGCAAACGCCTTTAGGTAAACGGGAATCTACCGCGCGGGCGCTATCTAAGGGAGAGTTCTCCTTGGCAGATATCACCGAGCCGCGGTCTAGGGAAGCTGAAGCTGGCGATGGAGACCTTTAAAGGTCCCGAGGAGTTAATTCCACAACATCCGATTCCAAACCTCCCCTGGCTTTCCGCTAGGCGCACAGCAGCTTAGAGCAGAGGTTGGCTTGAGGCCCCTGTTCGCAATGCCCGACCAAATGAGCGGCATTTCTGCCCAGGGAAAAAGCGGAAGGCAGTGGAGTCGCCCTCCGTACCCTGCCTGGATGCCTTTTCCAAGACGGTCGGCCACCTTTCCTTCCCAAACAGACTCCACCAGCGCCAACACCATAGACAACCATGGCTGGGGATTAAACGCCAACCGGTTACACTTTCTCGCTTCTAGAAAGCCACATACTCCTGTGCCGGTCCGAAGTTGGCTTCAAGCTCAAGACCGGGACTCCTGGCAGCCCTGTGTAAACGTCAGCCAAGCCCAGTTTCGCCTTTCTAATTATGCTCAGCAAGCCAGATTCTTTCACATTGAGGTGGACGGTTTGTCGGTTTGTTTTACTAGCAAAAAGATAATAGCAAAGGGAAAGTATGAACAGCCGCAAGAATAACAGCAATCAGAAGAAACGAAATGGGGTGCCTTTTATACGGCCAAGTAGGAAAACGAATCTTTTCTCCCTGATGTTTTTAAAAGGCGCCCGGTAAGTTTTGTAGCAACGAGGAAACGAGTTTCTGTGTGGGGTTTAAGACATCCTCTTTCCCTTGCCCTTTTGTTTTAGTTGTTAAGACTGGACATGGGGGGGGGGGGGAAGGGGGAAACGCAGAGGAAAAGAAAGACCCCACTAGATGAATGTTGTGAAACATATGAACGCGCGCACACCCAGTCTCCCTGAATAAAAAGATTGATTTCTCAGAGTAAAAAATCCGAGCGCCTCGGAGTTGAGCGGCGGCGAGGAAGTTTGACGAACAGCGCCTCCTTGGGTGGGAAAAGAGATTTTCAGAGTAAATAAGATGGAGATCGTAAGTAAAAGGGGGACGGAAAAGTAGCATCTTTCTCGCTTTCTCCTTTTCCTTCGCATTGCATAGTGAGAGTCAACGGAACAGAAGGTTCCTTTTTACTCTTTCTGCCAAACAAACCAATAGATTTCTTCACGTGAAAACTGTTTTTGGTGTTTCTTATTGCATGGAAACTCAATAAACGGGATCTGTTTGGAAGGCGCAAAATTAACAAGTGTTTTCCTACAGCTCTCTCCTCACTTCTTGAGAATTAGAGCAATAGAGCCCGCGCCCGTGAAGAGAAACTTTTAAAATTGCCCCTCCGAACAACGAGATAAAGTCATATTTGAAAATTGCAATGGGCGTCGCATTTGTGAACAATACATTCAGGGAGGTAGTGGTCAAAGAGGACAGAAAATGACTTAATGTTAGGAGTTAGGACATTTTTGGTTTAAGTTAGGGAGCGAGTTTGGGAAAACGGCGGGATTTCAGGGAAATGCCACTGGTACCCTGTGTGTCTAAAATTAGTGAGAGCGTTCAATCGGAAGAGACACGATAAAATGTGACCTAATGGGTCAGGGGGCTTCAAACGCCTTCATTTGGGAAGTAGAACAGAAGCGATGCGTGTCCAGGAAAGATTTGAAGGCAGGCGGGCGTGGTGTGCGGGGGAGAGCGGGCAAGGAGGCCAGGGCAGACCGTAAACTTTACTTCAAAGGCAGCAAAAGCGGATCAGTCCAAAGCGAGTTCAGTTGGAAGGACGTGGTGTTTCTCCTATTGCGAGAAAGTAAGGAAGGTCTTGATGGTTGTAAAAGAGCAATCCAAGATCCCGAGTAGAATGAAGGCTGACGGACTGGCGGCGGGGGCGAGAGGGAGACGAAGTTTCACAGCCTTTTCGGCCTGGGCAGCAGCGCGTTCTTCTTGGGCTGGCAAAAGACTTCGCCGCGAACTTGGCCGGCTCTTCTTCCTTCTTCTGTGTTGTTGTCGGGGGCTCCCCTGTAACTGAGGCACCCCAATATTTCGCAAACCACCAACAAGCGCCTTTTTTTTTCAAGTGGGAAGTTGGCAAGCCCACTTGATCTTCGTTACCCCACTTTTCGCATCCCACCCCCATTCAACCTGTACGGACAAGGATCGATCCGGCCATTGCTGACATTATAATTGGCTTTAATTAAACATACTTCGTTCTAATTAACTCTGCAATTTTAGCATGCTTTGGACGCCGGTGTCGAATTTGATATTGTCAGTCCAGATGTCCTAATAAAATTCAACCCTCCACTCGAGGCTTCCATGTGCGTCGCGAACAAAATGCAAATGAACTGTAAAATCTAAAGTATTGTCAAAGGTATAATCAAGAAAGGTGTCTCCAAACTTCTCACTTTTTAAGTGATTATCACGCGGCAGTTAGGAAACGCAGATTTCCTGCGAACACTGCGCCTGCATAATAGGGACCTTAACTCTTTCCTGCTCCAAGTGGCGCCCCTAAACCCAGCATCTTTTCCCTACTCCGCCTCGTCAGGGCTCGCGGCTTTGCAGAACCTCGGCCACACACACCTCCTGAGATGCGCCCTTGGAGGATGAGCAATAGGAGTCGATGCCTTGGGGAACCTCTTGCTTTTCCCAGCGTTTTCGAGGTTATAAAATCCTCCGGAAGTCTGGACTGGCTACGCTGGTGCAGTTTTTTTTCCAGGGGGCGGAAAGAAACGGACCTTTGGTCAGAAGATCCTCTAGTAATTCAACAACGCGGAAGGAGGCCACCCTCATTTAATCCAAGGCCAGAACTAATTTCTCTTCCTTTCCTGCCTGCCTTCGGAAAGAAGACGGAGATTTTCCGCCTTCTTGAACGGCCGGGGTAGTTTTGGAACCCTCAAAATGTGGTCTGCCTTAAACACCTTGAAAAGCTGGTCCAGCAAGCAAAGAAATTGATCTAATTTCCTAGGCCAGTTTATACACTTTCTCACGGGTTTATGTGGCTTGGGAGTTTTGATCCTCCGTCCAGGAATGGCAGGCAGGCAGGCATAAATGATCAAAACCCTTAGCCCTAAAGAACAGGAGCGCGTTAAAAAAAACCGCTCGTGCACTACATGCATTACATACATACTACATACTACATACTACATGCACTACATACCACTACATTAATGGAATCATTTAAAGCGGTTGCTAACTTCATTTTAGGGGGAGAGAGGGAGGGAGAGGGAGAGAGAGTGGGAGAGAAGAGGGAAAGAAGATGAAGCGGACAAGCGTGTGCTCTGAGCGCGGGTGATTTGCATTTTCTTTCGGATATTGAAATGAAGAGTGAGCTGCTGGGCGGTTGGGCTGCCCAGAGCATAGCTGGGGGCCATGCAGAAATAAAAACAGAAAAAGGAAAGACGAAAGAAAGAAACCGGCTTCTCTTCTAGACTATTAATAAGCAATTTGTCCCGCTGAAATTTACATTGCAAAGCGGACGGGGAGGGGAGACCAAGCGGTGCGCGTTGGGGGAGAAAGAGATGAACCGGCCCTCTGCGCGTCTTTCTGTAGCTTTTTCCGCTGCGGCAACCCGCGCCTTGGCTTGCGTTGCGGAGGGAAGGACCAACTCCTCCGCAAGGTGATTTACGGGCAATGCTTGAACTTCCCTCCGTACAACTATAGTTTGTACATTTGCATATGTTACCCTGGACCGAGCTATCCCTTTTCCAAGTGAGAGTTTTTAACCCGTCCCTGCAGCCTCCCTCCCTTTGGACACTTTGATTGCAAATCGATCGGGTGAATTCTAACTCGATTCCTTTTCCTGAAAATAAAGATTGCATTTTTTCCCCAAAAGCATAAATAGGAGTCTGAGAAATAAACATAGATTACCTTAGATAAACAAATGTTTGGATGATCCCCGCCCCAACAAAATTGTCCTTCTGCTTAAAAAAAAAAAAGGGGGGGGGGACGTTGAAGACTTCTTGAGCACTAAACAGCGGGTATAGTCTGCCACCTACAGGACATTCGGCGGATCAAATCCCCGGCGTTGGTTCGTGTTAGATTCTTTAGATCTTGATTGCTGTTTAAGTCACTTATCAAAATTACTCGGTTATTTCTCTGTGCCATTTTGCTTATGAAACATTGATTGCTTTGTTATTTGAACTTTGGAAAGCGCTGTCTCAAAAAAAGAAAATAAATAAAAGGAAAGAAACCACTGTTCCTCACTTTCCAGATAATAAAAGGGTTGTCATTTTTAAAGACATTCGATTAAAAGGTAGGAAATGTAAAGATAATACTGTTTGATTTGTTAATCTAACTCCGCGATTTCAGAGTTGATGTCCCCAAAGACCAGGCAAGCTTTTTCTCTTTATTTATTTTTATTAAAACATCAATCTACTCTAGAGCTGGGTGAACTCAGTTTCACCTAGAGAACATAAAATTCTCCATACCAAGGAAATAAGCACCTTTCATAAATCAACAGTATTCCTGGCAGATCGATCAATTTTTGGTTGTTAATCCGAGAGGAGGAGTTTTAATTGCTTCCACCGTTTCTACACCTCCCCTCCCCAGTTCAGACATCTTTCCCATTTCCAGACCGGTCGAAGGTAGTTTTCAGTCTGATTTCAATATTTGGTTGGAAGACAAAGTCACCTTCTTTCAATCAAACCACTTCCCCAATCGTTCAGCAATGCCGCTTTCCTGTTCTCCTTCCCACCAGGGATACAAGCACAAACAACCCACTTCGCTTCAACTTTCTGACTGCCTTCCAACAGACACACACGCACGGTTTGCCTCCAAAGTTACTGAGGACACCACACCAGACGTAAAGCGACAAAAATAACTGGGTATTGGGGAAAGGGAAAAGGAAAGGGAAAGGACGCTGCGAGGTCACCCTTTCCATCCTTGGACCTGTTTGATGCCTGTTTCGCGTCAATCACGGATCAAATCAAATTGGCAGCAGCATCAGGCACGCGGCTCTGCCCGGTCAATCTGCCCTCTAACCTAATTGGAGGACCAGAAAGGAAGCGCAGTTTCTTTTGCTCTCTTCTCTTCTCCCCCCCCCCGACCGCCCCCCTCCCCGCCTCTCCTTCCTTCCCCCAAACGCAGCAAGGCACCCCATCCCACTCGGGCCGCCTTGCCCGTTTCTTTCCAGAATCAGGACCCCACCAGAGACGGAAGACCCCGAAGAGAAGTCCAGCCAGCGAGCGACATGCTGTAACGATGGGGACCCGGCAAGCCCCAACAAATCGCTTACCTTTCACGGCTAATTAGGCCACGGACAGGTTTGTTTGAGTTCACAAAGAAGGCCGGGGGTGTTTATTGTGGACGCAAAGCTGGGCTGTGTGTGATCTGGACTATTTAATACATTACTTACCCTGCAACAATCTCGGGAAAGCTCCACGGGCCAAAGGGATGGGAGAAAAACGCAGCAGTGCGCAAGCGCCCCTCCCCGGTTCAACTAAGGGGGGTGTGTGTGTGAGAGCGAGAAAGGAGCGGGACTTGCGGGAGGAGGAACGCTGGATCCCGGCGAGTCTCATGGCGGGAAGGGGAGGCGTGGTAGCGGCGACTCTGGAGTTTAAGGAAAAGGCACTTCAACCCGAGAAAGTTTCGGAGGGCGAGCTGGCGCTCCGGGAGAAGGGCAGGAGGCAGCAGGGTAAAGGGAAGAAGTGGGACGAACAGCCTCGAAACAGTGCCGTTGTGGCGACGGCGGGGCATCCAAGCCCCTTAGCAGCCGGGAAAGGGCTGCCCAGGAGCCTCCGAAGCTAGCAAGAGTCGGTCTAAATTTCATATCTTTTAAGCTTTCCCGTGGAAAGGCCGCTTTTTCCCTGGCGCGCCGTTTCCAACGCCTGCTTTTGAGGCGCGCGCCCCTGAGCTAAAACGTGGCCATCGATGAACTCGGGCGGGGTGGGGGAGCCCCAGGTTTGTGACAGGAAATCTGCTTTGGGGAGCTGTAACTGGGGCGAGGGGGAAAGAAACCGTGCTTGGGGGAAGAGGGGGGGCTCCTTTTTCTTTGAGGAAGGAAGGAACTCCCCTCCCTTCGCCAGAAGGATTCCCTATTTCTCCTCCCGCGCTTTTCTCTCAGGCGGGCGATTCTCCTCAGTCCTGACGCAATCTCCCTCAATTCCCGCCGGGGGTTCAGTAATAATGTCGTTCAGCGGGGGTGGGGGGTCGTCAGTCGACCGCTTTGCCTATTTTTATTTTTTTTTGTGCCAGCGTGCAAATCTGGAAGTCCGACCCTATACCTAAGTACCAATTAAAAATCCCTCGAGTCTTTCCAGCTCTTCTCAGGCGACTCAAGACTTGCGCCAGGCTGGACTGTGGTGAATTTCGACGGGAGGAAAAAAAGGCGCCAAACGTAAGAGGCTGAAGGGCGGCCGGAGTGAGGCCAACACAGCCGCACGTGTTCCCCGCGATCCTCCTTGCCGGGAGCAGAGTTTCTGGGTTGGCCAGAATTACGGGCAAAATTACCACGCTTTCCTCTCTTCCCCCCCCCCCGCCACGTCTGCACCTGTGGGATGCAGACGAAACAAAACCCCACGGGAGAAGCGGCCCAATCGGTCGCTTTCGTTTCCCGACCGTTTCCCCTCAGACCTGCCGTTGAAGGCCAGAGGGAAGGCTGCTGGTGCGAACCCTGACCTGACGTTTATGTGCCAACTGCAAGCAACTGGTGGCGTTTGCCAACTTTGAGCCTGGGGACATTTTGAAAAGCCGCCCCCTGAGCCTTGGGGTCCTTCTCCCCCAGAAGACTCCGGCTGTCTGCTTTGAAAGTGGGTTGCGTGGCGTGCCTCTCCCCTTACAGCTCCCGCCAGCTGTGAAATCAATGCGGCGGGGGAAAGAAAGGTATGAGGCGCATTCCTGCCTTAGGAGCAAGAATCCCAACGGTAATAGGCCATTCCTCCATGCGCGCCGCCTTCGGAATAAGCCTTATTCCCACCAGCGGGAGTTATTTACAGGTAAAAATAGGCTTTGGAAGCGGCGTGCGTCTGATTTCCTGTTTTAAGTGGTTAGTGGATGTCGCACTTCATCCTACAGAGCGAAGCCAAACGTTATCGACGCTACGTCCTTGCCTCAACTTCTTCCGCGAGGTTTTATGATTTAAATCTTAAACGCGCATGGGCCCTCGTCACCTTATGAAGCTCCCGAAACCTAAGAGAAATAAAAATTACATGTTTAAAAGCAGTCCACACGCTTCCTGAGATTTAAGCCACATTAATTCTTTAAAAGGCAGTGGCAAGTCACCTTCCTGGGTAGATCTTTATATTAAAAAAAAAAAGAAAAATCCCCTGAACTGTGTTCTCTATTGAAGTCCTTGGTTAACTTGGTTTATTGACTGGGACGTCGTTTTCTTGTACACTTGTCTCAGAAAGTAGAAATAAATTCCGCCCCCCCCCCAATAATCTTTATTTCAAAAAAAAAATTGGTTTGCCCTGTCCTGAATAAATTATGAGAGTTCACATCAGATTGGACTATGCTAAGCTTTCCCCCCCCCCCCAAAAAAATGATCAACGATGGAAGTAAAACGATTTTTACTATAGAAAGAAGAGGTGAAGACTAGACTTGTGGATCATTCAGCAATTTCTTCCTTCCTGAAATATTAAGTATATCAGGGAGGGGGAAAGACCTGATAGAGTACAAGATTCTCTATCTCTTCACTACCCAACTGATCCTTGGGTAAAAATTACATCACAAATACATTTTTACATGAACTTTATTAAAAATGAATCAGTGCATACATAAGTGCCCTTTTTCCTAAAAAATAAAGATGCAAGTGTGGAATAAACTATACAATAAGGTAGTATTCATGAAACTCAAGTATCAGTTTATTATTTTATATGCAGCTGAGGTTGTTTGATTGTGGTGAGATATAAATGTAATAAATTTAATTCTTTGTAAGTTTAATTAAAACACAGGTTCTCAAGTTAAATAGGTTTAATTTGAATTTAACTCTCCTCTTGCTTGGGAACAACACCTACTGGATGGAGTAGATTTAATTTCTAGCACATAGAATTGCAATATCATGAAATGTGTATATTAATGCTAACTTTTATTAACCTAGTGAATAGAAAAGCTACTGAATGTAATCTAAGTCTGCAGTTTGAAATGCTTTTTGGGAAATGCTGCATTGAGAAAAGTAGGATGTACTTGTAAACAATAGGATGTACTTATAAACAATTATTAGGGAAGTATAACTGAGTGGTTAGTGGACTAGAAATTTGAAACCCTTGAAACTGATAGACACTTTAACATTATTAATACATGTCATGTAGAAAAGTCAATACATTAAATTTTCATACTGATATGTTTTAGTGATTTCCCCCTCACACTAAAACAATATTCACTAATTAAGCTACAAGTGGCTGCATCCAGAAATAAATTAAGTCTAAAAATGGTCTAAAATTCTAATAGCTTAGTTCATACAACTAAGCCAAAATGAAACAAGTCATTTTATGATTTGGTATAATATTTAAATGTGTGGATCTAGTCAGTGAATATTTAGAATAGAAAGCCATATTAGATAGTTGACATTTAAGATCTTCTCTAGAGAGACTTGTGGTGTGTGATCATCTTATCTTATTCATAATGAGAACATGCCAAAATATACCATTGATAAAGTGGCCTGTTAAGTGCGTTGAGCCAGTTTGGCATAGGGGTTAAGGCACAGGTGTCAAACTTGATCACGTCACGTGATGTATCATGACTTTTTTGCCTTTGCAGAGCCGGGATGAGCATGGCCTGCACATGATGCATCCGGCCCACGGTCCACCAGTTTGAAACCCCTGGATTAAGCCATCATATTAGTTACAAGGAGATCATGAGTTCTAGTCCCAATTTAGGCACAAAGCAAACTGGATGACCTTGGCCAGTTACTTTCTCTCAGCCCTAGAAAGAGGTAATGGCAAATAACTTCTTGTCCAGGCAGTCTCTGAGAACTGGGCAAGATTGAATGGAAGAAATGTGTTAAAGGAGAAAAAGATGTAAAAATTCCACAGTCAACCTAATTAGTAGTACTGGGAGTATCCCTCTAGACCTACTTTCATATGTGGCTCACTTTTAATTAATTAATTCAATTGCTTCCTGACTCCCAATGATTCTGGTTTTATGGTTTTTATAATACAAGAAGTCCTCAATTTATGATCACAACTGAGCTCAAAATTTATGTTGCTAAGCGAAACAGTTCTTAAGTGAGTTTTGCTTTTTTATTACCTTTCTTGCCACAGTTGTTAAGTGAATCATTGCAATTGTTAAGTTAGTAACACAGTTATAAAATGAATCTGCCTTTCCCATTGACTTTACTTTCAAAAGATGGCAAAAATTGATCATATGATCCTGGGACACTGTAGCTGTCATAAATATGAGCCAGGTACTCAGCATCTGAATTTTGATCATGTGGCCATGAGGATGCTACAATAGTTGTAAGTGTGAAAAATGGTCATAAGTCACTTTATTCAGTGGTGTTCTAATTTTGCACTATCACTAAACAAAAGATTTAAGACAAAGATTTACTTGTGCACAAACAGCAAGTATCTTTCTATCAATAAGTCTTTGAGTCAAACTAAACTTTTAATGATTTTATTAATTAACTTTAACTTTAATGACAATAACAAGGAAGACATTTTCAACTGCTTCTTCCAAAATACTGTATTTCTTTTTAAACTTATGACCTAGTTTACAATTCTAGTTAGTATATTTTAGTGGCCTTATCCAATCACTAATTAAGTATGGTCTGCCATAGCTTTTCAAGGAACTGACACCTAACTGGGTTTAATATATTAAACTGGGTTTAATATACATCAGGTTAGGAAATGAGCAAAGTGGCATTCAGTGATCCGAAAAGCTGATCCTGCACTTGCAGGAATACGTTAGGAAGAAGAAGAAGGTTAGGAAATGACCATTTAAATGATAATAAATAGAAAAGGAGCAGTCATTTTGTCTGAAGAAAAAGTAAAAAGCTGCCTCTTTGTTCCAAAATGTGCTTTGAATTTGAGATTTTTAACCAGTTTTAATGGTAGGAAAAGCAGTTAGGGGACTAAAAATAGAAATTCTGTTTTCTTGAATGTTTTTCCAATAACCAGGAAAATAAGGAATTTTTGCTTGTTTCAAACAAATATCACTGGGAAATTGCACTTTTTTTCTCATTTAACTATTGTGGGTAATTTCTTAATGACTGTGATGGAAGTGGAGTTGTAATTCCATTATATAATGTCTTACTTAATTACTGTGTCCCTTAGCAACATTGTTGCTGGTCCCAATTGTGGATGTTAAACGAGGACTACTTTCAACTCAATGAAAGTTTGGCAGCAAACGGGTCAAAACTTTTAAAACCTACATTTGAAGTCCCACAAGAAAAATTCAACAATATGTTTCTGTGACAGAATTGGTCATGTAAAATGGGTTATGGAAGCCAACAAGAACATTCTATAGAGTGATCACATATAACATGTATCTAACAGTATGAGTGATTCATTTGTTTGGTAATCCCATTCCTTGTTATCTGAATGGAAGGTTTGTAGGATGACTTTCAAGTCAAATTACATGAAATTATCCCATCTATGCTTTACTTTAAAAACTAGTGTCTTTAAGATCTCACTTCCACAGGACTATCTTCTTCATATCCAATTTACACAAGTTGCTAAACTTATGTAAATTGTGCTCAGATTAAATTCAGTTGTGCTGGCATTTCTAACTAGTTGGGAAGAAGCCACTGAGGCTGTTTGTCCGTTTCTTCTTTCATTTGTGTGTTGTCTCAGCTTCTCATAGAAGCTTTAGTTTTATAGTGCTTTAGTCTTATTCCTATTTCTATCTTGTTGTCAGTTGGCTTTATTCAGTGCTTAGACTGCCCATGTCACCCTCTGAGGAAATGCTAAAGAATTTACTCTTGGTATTAGTCTCTTGCTTTTACAGTTGTGCACTTCCACAAGTACTGAAGCAATTTTTCTGCTTTCAGATTGTAGGTTTCCTTATAATGGCATAGATATCTGCTATACATTTACTGATAGGCAAACTATAATGTATGAAATTCAATTAAAGCCTACAGAGCAAGAAATTATTCTCTATATTCACGTGTGCTTTCTTCCTTTCATAGAAATTATATTGTTTCCTTGTATATAGGGTCATCTTATGGGACCCAGGAAACAAGCCTTCTCTGTGGCTCCTGTCTTCTGGGATGTA
The DNA here is from genome assembly GCF_028640845.1 of Ahaetulla prasina. Classification (NCBI taxonomy): domain Eukaryota; kingdom Metazoa; phylum Chordata; class Lepidosauria; order Squamata; family Colubridae; genus Ahaetulla; species Ahaetulla prasina. Next base: position 40,117,189 of record NC_080544.1, on the reverse strand, counting down.
TCCACCCAGAGATCTGTACTATTTCCACTCCACTGATTTATCACAAATTGCTAAAAATCTGGTATTCTACCAGACTTGTAGTTTCCTTGAAATATATTATTTTTTAATTTTAAATTAACTACAAACTGTATAGTTATTGAGGATGGTCTCAAAATTAGAATATTAAATTAAGTTAAAATACATAATATTCAAAAGGAACTTTCTACATTTTCCTATTTTTTACTGACTCACAAATATATATTCCTTTCTATTCTGAATACAGCTTTGCAACTACTCTTCTTTACTCTAAATATATAGTAAGCAAAGGTTCATAGTAGAAAAGGTCATACTTTCAACAAGCAATACCATTTCCTTTAGCACATGCTTTCTTTAAGTAACTGTCTTTATGCCATAGATTCTTCCAATTTCCAAATTGGAGATGAGGTTACAGGGTAAGAGGTTATGTATCAGGTGACTGAGTTCAAGAAAAATGTGCCAACAATAAGCACTAGGGACAGCAGAAGTGAAATCTTCTCTCCCTCCCTCCCTCCTCCCTCCCTCTCTCATACATATGCATACTTACATAACTTCAGTCATAAGAGCTATATTAGGCAAAACTGAACATAAAGAAGTTAGATTCTGTTTGTATATCCACAATTAAATGAGAGCAAACCCTGAAAATCACCTTACTGACAAACAGAAAGTCTTAGCATCTAAACCAAAAGACACTAGGAAAAATGAATGAATATGGTAAGACATTTATCAGGTATAAAAATTAATAACAAAATATTATGGTACTAGCATTATATAAAAAATTAAGCGAGACTAAAATATTAAGAATTTCTATTTTTTTAAATAATGAATTTTAATCATATAAACATTTCTAACAATGTATACTTACAAAAATGTATAGGTGTATATCAAAAGTATGATTTTAAAAAATAACAAGTACTGAATAGTACTTGGAGAGAATTCAAGTAGAATTATCAATATATTTCTTGAGAAAAAATATATACAAACTTTTGAGTTGCATATGATAAAATTACACAACAGTCAGATATATGCACACAGTATCCTGCCTCATTATTTCATGTCCTAGAACAAATATTTCCAAATTAATCAAATGTTACAAACAGAATTAGTTAATGTGTCTGGAATTTTGGGAAGCTACTGGTTGCCATAGAACTCATGCTTTCTAGCCGTAGGCATACCTATACATGGCTATCTCAAACATCACAGATTTATGAAGAATTAAAACTACATAGGATCAGTACCAAAAACAAATTCTTAAAATCATTACATTTTTTTTCTAAAGTAATTCTAGGTTGTTAGTAATGGAAACTCCATCCCTAAATCACCAGATAGAAAAACACGGATATAGCTATAGCAATAGAATAACACTTAGACTTATATACTGTTTTACAGTGCTTTACAGCCCTCTTTAAGCAGTTTACAGAGTCAGCATTTTGCACCCAACAATCGACCCTCAATTTACTGACCTTGGAAGGCTGAGTCAACCTTGAGCTGGTGAGAAACGAACTGCTGGCAGTTGGCAGAATTTGCATTCTAACTGCTGCGCCACTACAGCTCATACAAAGTAATTCATGTAATTTTAATAGCTATTAAAAGTATCTGGAAGTAGCTACAATGCAAGAGATGTCAAATACTGGGGGAATATCTATAGTCATTGTATACTCAATCCTGCTAGCCTCTTGTATTGCAAAGATTCAACCACATGTGGAAGCTGTGTCTTTATCCTTGCACATATACTGGTATTTGCAAATTAATACTTACGATTTTGTGTAAGCTATGATACAAGTGATTGTATCATTTATTCTATAAGGAGTACTTGTGTTACTTGTGTTGTGCTAGTTGTGTGCAATGCTAGCAAAACAATACTATCTCACAACTTTGTTGGTAATCTATCATTGGAAATAAGTCAAAGGTCTTCCATACAGAGACAATAATTTTAAATGCTGATTTAAGTTTTGTATTGGTGTTAGCGTTTGCTTTCACTCAGCATCACAGTAAAAATATTTCCACTAGCTGCAGAAGAGAGACAGCAGGTAAATCAAAGTTAGTAGGGCATAAGTCTGAAAAAGAAAAAAGATTTTAAAATTTAATTTGTGATATTCTATTCCATACATGGAATTATTTTGTTTTTTTTCTTTAGGTACTTCACAGTTGAACTAGAGTTTTTATTTCTATTCTTAGTATTATCAATGATGCTCAGAGGAACACTCCAAACATTGAAAGGTAAATGGTAATCAAACATACCAGTTTAAAAAGAAAGCATCACAACAGAAATTTAGATATGCAAATTTAAGCAGATTAAATGTCCTGTGTATAGTTTTCAAGGAATGTTATGGCTATGGGAAGAAGTTACTTTCACTCCAGCAAATGCCTCATCCTTTAAAGGCATTGTGGTTAGCTGTCTTCACTTATATTGAGCCAATTTAAAATGTGCCTATCCAGGTAAGCAAGCCATGGTTTTGGGTTGCTGTGCGCATTTGGAAAGTGCATTTGAAGGTTTCCATCAAAAGGTTGCCATGGGAGATTGCTAATATTATCTGAGATTAAAGTATTATTATTAGAATATATGAATAAGATACATTGCTATTGTCATGCAATGTTTAAAATACAGGAGGTCTATTGCCTGGATTTCTTGCAGGTACAATATTAGAAAATCAGTAACTACTATATTTAAAATATTTTTATTCAAGTGGATATCCTGGTTTTTTATTTTATTTTAGTTTTTTATCCTGCATTACCAACCTGGAGACAAGTTAGTAATACAGTCCACTCAAATTATATCTATCTATCTGGACATAAATTTGATACTGAGAATTTTAAAAATCAACACCTCATAATTCCTGGATCCTTGGTGTGTAATGTCCTGTAGCACCATCCAAGTGGAGGAGTTGAAACAATTTATGTCCAGGATGTGAGGAGTCTGTAGGTACCTTCTCAGCCCTCCTTCTGACTCACACAGTATACAGATCTTCTATGAAAGGCAGGCTAGTTGCCATCTTAACTATCTGTTGGAGTATGTATCAGTCAGTGTTTTCCTAACAATTCTAAAGGGCTTTGCTGCAAATCATTTTACTTTTAAAATCATCGAACTTTTCACAACTCTCTACGATTTCTTATTCTTTTTCCATGTTATCAGCATTCTGAGATTATTTCCCTTTCTCTTAGCTTGTATCCAATTACCAAGTAATTACCGAGCACTGTGTTTGTAGATCATGTATGTTAGAAGCCTTTTTGCAATGTGTTTCCAACTCACAAATCTTACTGCTTAGACATTGAATGACAACAAATTTACCATCAATTGTTTGGATATTCTTCCCAATTTATACCTTAAGGTGAACATTACTCTCCTTTGAAATGTGTATTCAGCCCTCTGTTCTTCATTGTTCCTAAAGTTTGTGAGGTAATCAGAAAACTCATACATTTATTTGTTTATTTACTTGTGTTCTCTCTCTCACACACACACACAGATCTGTTCCAAGTATATTTCTAATCATGGGAAACATAGACACCAAATACATGCAGTTCATAAACACTATACTTACAATATCCTTGATGGTTTGCAGTTTGACATACTCTGAGGGCTTGCATGCATCAGTGATGATGACAAGTATGCCATTAGTAAATTGACTACTGGTCACAATGGACAGATCTCAGTTAATGTGCCAGACTAAGACAAATCATCTAGCTACACAGATAATGTTGGTGATGGAGAGTTGTGTGGACTTGTGTGATAAAAGGCCCAACACTGAAACTATCTGCATAGAGTAAAGGCCTGGAAGGCTACTCATCTTGCCTGGAAAATTGTGAATAGTCAAAACAAAAGAAAGTCCAATATACTATTGGCAGATTAATTTGTCACATTGGAGGACACTCAACAAGCTTCTGGGGAAATGCTGAAGTCTCTTCAGAGGAAAGAAGGCATTTATGATGTGGTTGCAGCAATGCTCTCAGGCTGTCTGACTTTTGATGTACCTGTGTATGAAATGAGAGTCAAGTGGTAAATATGTCCTACAAATTGTAGCATCAGATACATGAAGCAAAGAGATAAATTGTCAAGGTGAATGGAATACACTAAGTTGTTCTGTTTGATATCAGTGAACTGAAATGGATTGGCATCAGGCACTTTGAGTTTGATGATCACACAGTGTATTGTGCAGAAAATGAAGGACAAAGAAATGTTGCATCTATAATCACAAAGATTGCAAGAATTGCAATGAAATGCAGTTCAGTCTCTGAACACTTAATTTCTACTCAGTATTGCAAAATGTCTATCAAACATGACATCCACATGCAGAAGATGATGATATTGATTACTTCTACAAAACAGGTACAGGATAAAATTAACAGACATACAAAACAATATACTGATAATTATGGATGACTGGAATGCAAAAACTGGGAACAAAAAAGAAAGTTGTGTGGTTGGAAAAATGTGGCTTTATAAGAGAAATGAAGCTGAAGAACATTTTGTTAAATTCTATTAGACCATCAATCTATCTCAAATATTGTTTTCCAGCAAAATAAATTGCTATTGTATATAAGCATTTCACTCAATGTACTAAATAAAAATGATGGACAAATTCAATAACATCAACAAACAAAACTTGTAACAGGTAAGTGGTACAGATTTTCAACTATTGGTATGCAAAAAATCCAAGCTAAAGTTAGAAGAAGCATGCCAGTAATGACTAAGAAATGACTTTGAAAATATACCATCAGAATTTAAAGGGTGCCTACAAAATCAGTTTGCTTCATTGGATAATAATAACAGAATTGTTATGGGAAAGACAAGAAAGCAAGAAATAGCAGAAAGCAGAATCATTATTAAAAAACTCAAAATTTCTTAGAAACATTGAGAAGAAATGAGAAACAAGGGACAAGGAGTATTATGGAATGGCACCAAAATGTTAAATGTGCTTAGAAGTAAGACAGAACTACTCTAACAATACACACAAGAAAATTGAACCACAAAATAGAAGAACAAGAAGATCTGTTTCCAAAAGCTACATAGTTAAAATAAAAATTCCAACCTTGAACTGGAATACTAAACAAAACTGAATGATATTGATCAAGAAAACATAGAATACACCATCATTATACCATAAAGATCAAGTAGATCAACTTGTAATTTATGATTAGGAAAAATGATGAATGAAGAGGTGGAAGCAGCATTGAAGATGATGTTAAAAAAGAAAGCACTGAGCACTGAGGGCATTCTCACTGAAATATTACAGAAATAAGATGTTTATTACAAAGTTTTGCTAGGAAATTTGGAAGACAACATTATAGCAAACAGACTGATAACGTAAGTATTTACACCAACACTGTAGAAAGTTGATCCAAACTATCACATTATTGTCCTGATCCCACATGCAAGCAATACTCTTCTTGAGATTACTGTATTCAGTGGAGACTAAAAGCATACCTGTTTTCTTAATTAGCAGAATTCAGGAAACGTTGAGAATGAGAGACATGAGATCCTTGAAAAGACAAAAGAATACCAACTGTAAATTTACAAATACAGTATTTCATTAACCCCAACAAGACCTTTGGCTGTATAAAAATCACATTAAAGTTCCATAGCTGAGCTTGGATTTAGAGTTCTTTTATGTACTGATTCCAGACTCTTCGTATTTTTTTCCCTCTCTGATCCAGGTCCATGCATCTGATTTTGGGCTCTGTTGTTTTCAAGAATTCTCTTATGACAAAGTAAGATTCTATGACTGGATAATCTCATCCAGTTTTATTATACAAAATAATTCTCTATTTGTACTTTGGTTACACATATCACCCCTGTGTTTGTCATTTGTATATCATTTATCATCTAAGTTGGTCTTGTGATTAAGTATGTCAGGCTGTTCTTGTACAGTATTTCCTTATAAAGCTCTAATTCCACTATTTGACATTATTCCTGACAAATATTTATACCTAATTTTATTGCCTATACCTTAATAGTGGGTTCAAAGCACTATGTTTGTACATAGACTGGTGTTTATAATTCCTATATTGATAGTCTGACTACTGTAGTGAGTTCTAAGCCTTGCCAAGTGCATCTAGTACTACGAAAAATATGTTTTTTAATTATTTGCTCAGTCCAGAAGCTTTAATATAATTTAATAAAACACTTTGAAAAAGCTATAAATACAGTATCTGCTATAAGAACACAAACACACATAAAGGAGTTTTTAAAAGACAAAAATAGAAAATAGTAAGACTTTGCATTTTTATATATGTGCAGATATATAAAGGAGTTTATATATACCACAAGCCATGGTGGCACAGTGGTCAAAGTGCAGTACTGCAGGCTACTTCTGCTGCCTGCTGGCTGCCTATAAGTTACCAGTTCAAATCTCAACAGGTTTAAGGTTGACTCAGTCTTCCATCCTTCGGAGGTGGGTAAAATGAGGACACAAATTGTTGGGGACAATATGTTGACTCTGTAAACAGTTTAGAGATGGCTGTACAACACTGTAAAGCAGTATATAAGTCTAAGTGCTATTGCTATTATTTGAGGCAAAAATAGAAAATAGTAAGAATACAAGATGAGAGTACTCATCTGGAGATTCAGATTATAGGTAGAATTCATTCCAGAAAGGATGATGTAAGATAAAACATGTTTGTCTTCTGATCAAATGTTGTGAGGAACACCTAGGCTAAGAACAAAATCTAAAATTTTGCCATCTGATCTACTAAGCCAGTCTCCTAGTAAAGATTCCTTTTTCCTCATTCTCTGATATCCTCTATTTTTGAAATAAACTATATACAAGCTATCAAAATGATTATGCTTTTAAAGTATAAAAAAACTGACTCCTTCCAGCTTGACCAACTTTTTGCAGTAATGCAAAACTATTGGATGTGTACTTGGGTAAAAAAGGTGAGATTTGATCTTTTCAGATTTTCTCATGCTAATTTAATAAATATTTCATAGGGCATCATTGAGTTACATTAAAATATAAGCATGTTTCACAGGGAGTATGTTAATAGACACTTCATAAATTAATACGCGTTAGACTGCTGCAAAGAAAAGTAACCAATTGTGCTGCAAAACAACAATAGCAGAGCAATCTGATTAATACATAAGCCTGTCAAAACATTTAAAATGTTTTTACTTTATGTCTGAATTTGAAGCTGCAGTGACTTCTCAAGATCTTGGGAATGAAAAGTGACTACAGATCTAAACCAGGACAGGATTTTTAATAGATTCTGAAAAAGTATCGATTATATAAAAATGACTTCTATGGACTGTAATTTGAAATGGAAAACCAGCATGGGGAAGATAATTTATATTGCTCCCAAATGGTGACAGATGGAATGGGGTTTATTCTATTTTCCATTCCATTCATCTCTCCCTTTGCATGTCTTCAGCTTCATCCATCTAAGTGGCTATTCTGTATTTTTAAAAGTCCTCTCAAAGAATTATAGATATGCAGTTTGGCTTCACACCTCTTACAGACTTATAGGTCACATGAAATACCATGGATCATGTTTAGAAGTAAACTGGCAGGCAATGCAACTGAACAAGAATAGGTGCAATATGATTCCTTTGCCTTGATCTTTCCAGGAGGTGGATAGGCACATTTTTTACTAGCTATAGTGTACTGGGAAACTTTGAAGACTAGAGTGCTGTCAACATACAAATGTATAAGTGTTTCTTGTCAATATTACACAATGCTTTGAAAATGCTTCTCAGAAAAGGCTGAAGTTCATAATGGAGAGTCCACGTTGCCTACAAAATACCTAGACTACTAAGAAATACTCTGACATTCTGAAAAGATGTTCTGTTTAGTATTAAAAGTCAATGTGAAAGAAAAACCCAACTGATATATAGAACATATTTATGACTGTTGCGCTATCCTGGTTTATGTGATCACAATTTGAAGCCTTCCCAGCTGACAAGCAAAGTCAGTGGGGGAAGCCCAATAGTGGGTTTCAGTTTTGGCCACTACCGGTTTGCTTGCGTGTGTTTTTCTGGGTATGCTTAGAAGCTTCTGTGCATGCGCAGAGACGTCCAGGCCGGTGGGCGGAGCCTCCCACAGCCGCCACTTGGTTCACCTGATCTGGGGCGAACCGGTAGCAACCCACCACTGGGGAAGCCACATTCACTTAATCACCATATGATTCACTTAATAACTTAGTGATTCACTTGACAACTGTGGCAAAAACTGGCAAAACTCATTTAACAACTGCCTTGCTTAACAATAGCAATGTTGGGCTCATTTGTGGAGGACTACCCATAAAGAAGGCAAGGTGAGTTTGTTTTTACCAGTACAAAAAGTTTTGGCATCAACAAAGTCATATGCACGCTTTACCTTCCGGTTGTCTATAGACAAACATTGCTTCACTGTTTCCACTTTTGTTTCCTCTGTTCCAGTCTAAGCTATCACAGCTCCTAAGAGGAATCCATCTTAGCATAGAAAATAAAAATGTCCAGGAATATATGTTAGTAACTAGTAACTTTATCCTCATCCAATGTTGCTGATAAATAACGCTGAAACTGCAGTTTTAATATAACTGAAACCATAAATTAGCAATTTTTGCTAATTACCGTAAGTCAGTGACTGAAAAGAAAGTTTAAAAAACCATGGAAAATGATTTAATTAGAATAAAATGGAAAGAAAAGAAAGAAAGGCTCAGTTACTTACCTTGATAATTAACTTTCTTTTCCCCAATATTGTGCAATATTAATAAAATATTCTGCATCAAGGACAAATAACTCCCCTAACTCGCTATTAGATTGATTCACAGAACACTATGGCCCAGTGCCTGAAGAATTGACAAGGTAGGGACCATCTGGATCCCAGGAGGACACTGATACACAGGAGAAATTCTTTTGGATTCCATGAAATGGAAAGAGGTATAAAAAAGGTAGGAGGGATAAAAAACAATGGATTCAGAGTTTCCCATACACTCACACACATACCCAGGCTTGTTGAATATGGGAATGCAATTGGTGATATGTTCCCACACTTAAGCAAAGCACTCAAAATCTACCATGAAATTCTACAGAAAAGATAATAAAATATGGTATGGACTATGCTATTAGATGGATATGTAGCTGATAGAACAATCAGTACCAAGTTTAGTTTAAAAAACAAGGTTTTCAGTATCAATCTAAACATCAAAATTCAGAGCAGTGTATTCTATAATTCTGGTGTAACTAGAAAAGGCTTGGTCTAGTTACGTTTTAACTTCTCATGGAGCTGAAAACTTAAGTAGAACTTCCCTAAATGGCATGTTCGGTGATTTGGTTTCTGCTATAACTTGGTATTATGTATATAGCCATGATGGCAAACCTATGGCACGTGTGCCTGAAATGGGATGCAGAGGCATCTTTCCAGGCATCCGTGGTGTCACCCAACTTATCTGCAGCTGTGCATGTGCGTGCACCGGAGCTGATGTTTGGGCATCCGGACCTAGCTGGTCTTCGGAGCTCTCAGCATGCATACTTGTTTGTGCATGCATAGATGGTGTTCGCATGTGTTCGTGAAAATCATGCACATGCGCAGATGGTGTGATTGCGCATGCAGCACACGGGGCACGCAAAACCTAGATGCATGCACAGATGGTGCGATTGTGCATGTAGTGCATGGGGAGCCATGTGAGAGCCATGCACAAGCATAGATGGTGTTGCAGCGCAGTGCACAGGGTCACGCATGAAAGCTATGCACAGATGGTGCATGCAGTTGCACGTGCAGCACATAGGGAGGAGCTACATGTTAGTGCAAATAGCGCGCACAAAGTGTGTACCTGTTGTGACCCAGGTTCCTGGACCCGGACTCCTGGACTCGGATGATTCAGAAAGTGAGGGAGAAGACCTGGCCAGCCCTGCTTCTCGAGCCCTTTCCCTCCCTGGCACCCACTCAAAGGGAGGAGGAGGGGCCGGCAAAGCCTGATTCCATGGAGCCTCCTTCTGATTTGGCAACGCCCCAAGAACAGTTTTGGAGTGATGCAAGGTTACATAGACGTGATCGGCGTGCGCAGCAGCGGAAGAGTTGGGACAAAGCCAAGTCATAATTGTCATGCAGTGACATCTGCAGAGACTATAAATAGGAGGCGGGACTTCCTGGTTTTTTGTCTTGGACAAAGTAATGAATTTGGGCGGGCAATCTGTATCAACGGAGGGAAGAATATATTCGTGAGTAATTCTGGCCTTATCTGTAATTTCCTTGTTATCTCCAGAAACTTGGCAGGCCCGTGGGTAGACGTAGCCAGGACATTTATATATATGTAAATAAATCAGAAAAGGAGGCCTCTGACTGACTCTTTGCTGGGAGTATTGGGGGAAGGGAAACAGAACAGTTTGGCACTCGGTGAGTAAAAGGTTCACCACCACTGCTATATAGAGTTTATTGGATATAACCACCACTTTGAAATGGTCTTGGAAGACTACCAACAATACCACCTTTAAAGCGCTCCATGGCTTAGGACCCGGGTACTTACGAGACCGCCTGCTGTTACCCTTTGCCTCCCACCGACCCGTACGCTCTCACAGAGAGGGTCCCCTCAGGGTGCCGTCCGCCAAACAGTGCCGGCTGGCGGCCCCCAGGATAGGGCCTTCTCTGTGGGGGCAGTGATGCTCTGGAACGAACTTCCCCCTGGCTTACGTCAAGTGCCTGATCTTCGGACCTTCCGTCGTGAGCTCAAAACACATCTATTCATTCAAGCGGGACTGGCATAATAGTGTTGAATTTTAATTGGGGTTTTGTGAATATTTTAAAATTTAAAATTTAAATTTTAATTATCAGCCTTTTATAATTTGCTAGGTTTTAACTGTTGTTTTAATTGTATATATTTTATGTTTTACTTTTTGGCTGTACACCGCCCTGAGTCCTTCGGGAGAAGGGCGGTATAAAAATTTAATTAATAATAATAATAATAATAATAATAATAATAATAATAATAATAATAATAATAATAATAATAATAATAATACAGTGATTACAAAATAGCTGTTATTCCATCAGGTTGTAATTTGGCTGCTTGACGTTTATAAATTCCCTTCAAAGACAGCCCAATGTAATAGCCTAGTGGTCTGCAAACTTGGCTCTTTTAGGACTTGTGGACTTCAACTCCCAGAGTTTGCTGGCTGAGGAACTCTGGGAGTTGAAGTCCACAAGTCTTAAAAGAGCCAAGTTTGCAGACCCCTGTAATAGTCCATCTGTTGGAAGAAAAGGCTTGAGTTACTGTTGCCTAGTCTTCCTAGTCCAGGTAGGGCTATACGTGGTGTACCAACAGAACAAAGGTCTCTCTAGACATGATTTTCATCATTGATTAAACAGGAATTATCAGTCCAAGTGGACCCATAAGCCATGGACTTGCTCATTCAGGGGAAAGTACAACCTCATCCCAAAATGTTACTGAAAACAATCGATACCCTGGAGATTTTTGGACAACCAGCAGTTCCAGCTTGCTAGCGTTTAGTCTGAGCTTGTTTCTTTTCTTTTCAGTCCCTCACAGCCAGTGGTTCAAGACTTCCACAGCTGGGGATGGTCATTTTATTGAGTATCATAAGCATACCTCATACTGTAGTAGTAGTAGTAGTAGTAGTAGTAGTAGTAGTAGTAGTAGTAATAATAATGATGATGATGATGATGATGATGATGATGATGATGATGATGATTTTTAATATTCTATTTTCCCTTCATGGATATTCTGCAATAAGAAAAAGATGAAATAAGTGATGGGACTACTCAAAAGGAATGCAACACTATCCAGATTCCCCATAAAACTTGGTGAAGGAGATACTTGATTGCTTAATAATAGCTTCACCTAAAAGGACCCTTTATTTATTGCACAGGTACTCCAGGCCCAACTCCCAAAATATATGTTTTGTTTTGTTTTGTTTTATTTATTTATTTATTTATTTATTTATTTATTTATTTATTTATTTATTTATTTATTTTCTGTCTTGTTCATTCCATGACATACATGAACTACTTAAATTAACACTTAATGTTTGGTTCCACAAAAGTCTGAAATGGTTATAACAATCCTCACTATTGAATGGGTGAGATTAATTCTTAATGCTCAGCCCGATGCGGAAAAAGTCCCTGGGCACAAGTCTTGCTGAAATGAACAAATTTTATTCTGTGGAAGCTGTTTAAGGATTTGGGCTTGTAAAATGTCATCAATCTGCAATCAACAGGTATTTTGGAGTTTGCCCTTTGCAAAAGCATTCCAACTAATGGCATTGTGCTAATAGTGTTTCTTTGTATCCCAAACCACAGATTGATAGGCAGCTTCTATAACTGAAATTCTTTGAAACTATAATGAGAAAGCAAAATTTCATGGCCATGAGACCATAAGCGATGACATATGATCTTTATACAAGGAGAAAAAAATCCAAAATGTTTTTATATTGTTACAGTAAGAATCCACCATGACAGACCCCTCAAGTTTCTTCCACAATTGGCCTGAGGGTGTCTTTATATTGTCAGTGACCCAAGGGTTAAGTTGACCTTAGCCCCAGTCTGCTCACACCAAAATATTGAAGTTTAGTTACTGAAGTGCTTACACTTCTCTTCAGTGCTGCTTCAGCCACTTATAGGATAGTATCTTAGTAGTTATACTGCTCCAGCTGTGATCTTCCAAACTCTTGGATGATAAAATGTACCAGTCATATTCTTTTATAAATAAGATTTTCCTATCTTTCTGGCAATTTGTCAACTACATAATGTAATCAATGCCATCAAAAAATGAAGATTGCATTTTTTTCACTTTTCTCTGATGTAGAATGGTAAGAGGTTAGCTTTTGTGGGGCGTAATGACAATAGCAACTATAAACTGAATTTCAGATGCCACAGCATATCCTCTACATGGCATAAGTACTCTTCATTACTTTTCTCATGAGGGAATCATTATGCACCCTAGTGGCATCTTAGTCTGGGCAAATCAATATTTACAGGTTTTTCATCTGAATTCGTAGCTGATCAGAAATGGAAATTCTAATCCTCCTTCCAATTCTTAGACTATACAATGTTCTCAGACTGGGTTACAGTATTGAAAGCAAGACAGTTTTAAACTATCTCAAAATTTGAGTTTTATTTTTATTTTTTATAGAAAAAGTTGGAGAGGCATGTGAGACTTTACTGTTGTATATACGTCTCATTTTTCCTCCAAGATTATTTATTTATTTATAAATTTTATTGGCCATCCATCTTACATATGGTAACTCTGGGTGTCCTACAATCATAAAAGAGATAAATAGATAGATAGATAGATAGATAGGTATGTATGTATGTATGTATGTATGTATGTATGTATGTATGTGTATATGTATACATTGCTATATGCTAAATAAATATGTATACATGTGATAGATATTCAAGTGATATACATGTGTATATGTATATTTATACTAAAAATATAAATTAATTCCAGCAAATGCTACGATCCAATTACCAATGGGGAAGACCGGAACAGGGAAGGAGAGGAATCTTTTGTTAATCAACCACCTCCACTGTGATGCTCCACACTGAGACCCCAAACTAACTGGCAGAACCAAGTTTTTAAGCTTTTATGAAAGCCCAGGAGGATTAAGGCAAACCTCACACCGGAGGAGCAAGATGTAAATGTACTCTATTTGCAAATATATATCCTTACCAAAAGTTTGTTACGTTAGATTAATTTATTTATTGTCTCGATTGTATACTGCTCTTTATTCAGGAGCTCAAAGCCATGTACATAGCACCCCCTCTTCCAATATATCTCACAACAACAATCTTGTGAGCGCCTTCTCCAGTCCCATTTATACTAGTTTACCAGCCCTTTAATTAATCTCTGAAAAAAGAACATTGGCTTTGTCCTCTAGAAACTAATATTTAAAATCATGAAAGAGATTATTAGATGTAAAAGGGCTGTATTTATGTAGAATACATTCTTCATATGTGTGAAATTGTAAGCATTGCAGCATAGATCTATTACACATGTTTCAATATTGTAAAGCTGGGGTATTATATATATATATATATATATATATATATATATATATATATATATATATATATAGGCTCTCGAGGAATAATCAAAAACTGGGATAGACAGCATCTAATTTGCTAGTACAAGCTTTTTCTTTTGTTTCTTTTATAAAGAGTATATAGATTATGATGAAGATGACATATGAGTTGCATAAATTGAATATTGTTAGACAAGTAAATTATTATTATAAAGTAAAAGATTCATACTTTGTCATGTCTCCTTTATCACAAAACAAAATATTTTGGTAAGAATGTAATGCTCAGGCTATGTAAAAGATAGATAGATAGATAGATAGACAGACAGACAGACAGACAGACAGACAGATAACATTTCTGATGCAGTGGTTAAACACATAATTTTATTAAATTTAAAATGAGAAAATGCTGAATAGGAATAATTGTTCTTTATCTTCAGGAAATGGTTTTAGATTATTATAGTAGAATTTAAGCATGGAGGTACCAATTCTTAGTCAATCTTGAGTTAGAGATTTAGAGATTTTGATTTCAAAATCTTGATAGGAAAAGCACCTAGTAATACCATAGCTGTAGATTAGGCTAGACTAGGAACTTGAAAAAAATCCTGAATGAAGAGAATTTCAGACCATTTCCCTAAAACTGCCACGAAAACTGTATGAATCTAGTCAATGGTGTTCAGATATGAATACAAACAACTAGGATATCTTTACCTGTTTTTAACAAGCTTTGTAAAATTACTACCTACTGGTTAGATGTTTAAGTTGGGTTAGAGAAAACTTACAAAATCCATGTAAGTTTTAAATAGTCACTTTAAAAATCTTATAAGGCCTTATTAGTAAAATAAAATGCTGCCATGAAACACACAAGCATGATAGAACCAAATAAGAACCAAATGTGCAATTGGCAACCAACGTCATAGGTTTCATTTGTTTAATGATGTCTGATAATATCATGTTTGTTTTTTCATTCCCTTTCTTTGCAGACTAGAACCATGTGGGACTATTTTTAAACTAAAATCTGAGACTTAAGGAATGCTACATCTTCAATTCTAAAATCCCAGCAGTTGTTATTCACTTATAGATGATCTGCAGTGATGACAGAATGTACCATAAATATTAAAGGTAGGAAATATAATAGTTGCTAGGTTTCTGGAGGTTTTAAGGACATGGGTATCCTAATATTCTCTAGTTGTCAGGTATGTTTCTGTTCATCCATGACTACTCATCTAATTATAAAGGCAGCAGTGATCAAGCCCCCTCAAAATTACAAAACAATTTAAGCTAGAGCAGAACTGTAATTTTTATTTGGTTCCATTTCAGTTTCTGGAGAGATCTTGATTATAAACTACAGTCTATTACAAGACATTTTACTGACCATAAGAATATAGGACAGTAAAAATAATATTTACACACACATGTACACACAAACTGGATTAAAGAAAGAGACAGATCAACACAAGTACACATATATTTAAAGATTTTTCAGTGGCACAGTGTTTGTTTAACTTAATGTATATTCTAAAATTGCAATACCCTGCTTCAGATTTCACAAATTTGGGGAAAAGTTGCCTGTTCTTGGGATAATAAACCTATTCTACCTTGCAGGATGAAGGTTCTCCATCCTGTAGTTGAAGCACACTGATTATCTTGTGGGGTGGAGGGGGAATGCAAGAGGCTTTTCTGTTATAAATAAATCCTGTGACTTATTTTAAGAAGATAGTTCAAACTGGCAGAAACCCAGCTCTCATTTGAATGCATAAGGAAAGAGGATTTGCAACTGAGTGAAGGATTGTATTTATGTATTGCATATGGAAAGTATAGTCAAGGTAAAGTTCTCTTTAATGCTAAGGCCCTGAAGTTTCTTCCTTAATATGTTTTAAATAATTTGAACATGATATTAAGGTACCCCTTTATCCCTATTTCTTGGTTCCAAATTTATGATGCTACTAGTTGTGTAATTCAGGGACAAGTTGTAATTCTGGAATAAAACAGTATGTAATGTGCAGCCTATAACATTTTTAAGATACTTTAGGCTTCATATAAATAACTGAAATATAATATATCTTAAAAATGTAAAAGAAGGGAAAAAAAGAAAAAGACACAAAAACTACTCTATCTGCATGACAACCAGGCCTATCACATGAAGCAAGAAAAGGGCAGCCTTATCTGCAGTTGGCTTATGTTTACTAGCCCTTTCTCCTCTTGGAAGCTTCTCTAGGGAAATAGCTGAAGCCTCCCCAGAACATAAGCTTAGATCCTGCAATTATCTTGTTTGTGCTGAAAGCACACCACTGTCTTGTTCATGCAGGATTTTGATAAATATTATTAGCACAGCCTTCTAACTACCCTACTATTGCTTCAGATTTTAATAAGAAAAAAGGATTGAGAAATGGCTACTATATATAATTGCTTTTTTACTTTCATTTTTAATCCATTTTTAATTTATGTACAGACAGCTTGCTTTGATGCTTGAAAATGAGCAACACTGCTGCTTGTCTCAACATTCTTTCATTGACTATTAGAAGACTCACTATTTTGCATTTAACGTTGGGATCAAGATCAGATCTGGCTAGATTGGACTTTTCCAGCCTAAGTAGAGACTGAGACTGTTACTCCTGGTCATATTGACTTGAAATCCCAACAGATCTGGACTACTGCAACGTGCTTTACATGGGACTGCAGGAGGCACAGAATGCAGTGGCATTGGCAATCATATGTGCTCCCTGATCAGCGCATTTTCTGCTCCATGACATTGGTTGCCAGTGTCCTATACTTAATTCAAGTTACTGCTAGTGACCTGTACAACCTTCATGGCACAGAGCTCTGTTATTTCAGAGATCACTATTCCCTCAGTCTACCCATCCCATTAGGTCTGAAAGGAGAGGCATGATCTGGATTCTATGCATTAGGGAAGGCTATCTATTGGGGCACAGGAAGAGAATCATTCCTGTTGTGGTACCTACCTTTTGGAACATCATATCCCAAGAGAATAAATTGGCCTGATCCTGCTGACCTTTCATAAAGCCTTACAGATATGAATTTATCAACAAGTTAGGGAAGCCAGATATGTGGCAGAGCTGATGCAATAGCGATATTGCTGGGTTCTTGGCTGATCTGTTTAACTTTGGTTGATGACATGAGTTGTTTTTATTGTTATATGTTTTATGGTGTTTTTACCTGCCCAGAGATAGGAAATTGAGATGGGGGGGGCATATCATTTGAAATAATGAATGCATAAATGAATAGATAAATAAATGGAAGGATATAAATGTAGAAGGCTGAGTAAAGTAACATGAAGGTGGTTTGTATACTGGGCTTCTTGGATGCTGGTCTAATTTTACAGCAGAACACATTTTAGATCCTATACAATTAATAAAGTGGGACAATTCATATTTTGTACTCCACATTTTGGGAGTGCTGAGACAATATATTTTCAGTTCCAAGACTGGATTTTGTTACATATTTTTTTAAAGTAGCATCCAATGGTTTTACTCTGGTTCCTCCTTTCTTCTTCTGATGATATTTTTTATATCTCCTAGTTTATAGTAGTTTATATCTCCTACAACAATCAATCCCAACAGTTAAAATCCATTTCCCAAACTACTTTCTTCAGCAGCAGCAATCTTAGTGACATGTTAGCTGCTCAAATCCAGATGACCACTAGAGGGTGCCAATAAACATAATATCCTGTAATTCTTTGCTGCTCAAGCTCAATTGGTGAATAGTACAATGGGAAAGAAAGAAAAGAAGTGCATGGAGTAATTAGAGCTTCAATCATGTGTTATTTGGAAGTCTTGTGCTAGATGGCTAGGGCTGAAATGTCAACTGAAGGAGACATTCATCAGGTTTTTATAATATTGTGCATTGAAATTGCAATGAATAACAACACAGCACAGTTTTGTGTCATCTTTGCTCTAATAGCCTCCATTTTGCCTCCATTCTCTTAGACTCTAAGGAGCCACAGATCCCAACAGTTTCTTTCCAGATGTATTCTATTTGGGGAAACTGATCACCTGAAGCTAATCCCTCACATCTGGATGGGAAGAGGCAGATACCTATCCATTACTGTAGGCAGAGGCCTCAACTGGATTGCCAGTTTCATGTATGAATGAGATTTATTTCCATTCACAAAAAAGACTGTGCTGAATCCAGTTCAATGCCATCACATGCACACACTACGTCTCACGTCTTTAAATTATAGATTCAGAAACTGCAAGTTATCAAATGTGGGATTTGTCAGAGGACAGTAGAACTTCCTGCTTGTAGTTGACATTGTAGCAACTTCTTGGTAGAGTTTGCATTTAAATAATATGTTATAGTGTTTAAACGAAACTCAATAAAAATTCAAATTTCATCTATTATGAACAGCCTAACTCTCAAATCAAACTTTTTAAAATAACATTCTATATAAATAGGATTTTAAAACATAGAACTTGTGGAAAATGTATTCACTTTCACTTCTATCTATAAAGTGGTTTATGAATGACCTTCCTACTGAAGAAAAATTATTGCTTGGGACTTCTTAGTGGCTGGGAACTGGGTGTTTAGATCAGGGTCACCAACCTTTCGGACCTCAAGGACCACTAAATTCATAATTTTAAATCCTGCGGACCACTAATATGATCTGCCTAATGACTGCCTGGGTGGGCGTAGCTAGGTGGTCATGTGAATGGGTGGATGTGGCCAAATCGATGTCACTCACATAGAGGGGTGCCTCACCAGCCTCTATTCGCCCCTCCCCTCCCAGCCACTCTCGCCTCCCCCCCCCTGGGTTCCTTAGGGTCCCAACAGGAAGCAGTTGTTGGAGCTAAACAGCCACTATGAGAAAGAGTTGGCAAAACAGTTCAGTTCAGATTGGATCTGACCGAGAAGGAGGCTCAGTAGAAGCATCTCACTGAGGACTTTGAGCATAACTTTCCAAGGCAGAGGGAAGACCTGTGAGAGTGCAAGGCCAGGTACCGGTGCCTGGAAGCTCAGCGGGCTGAGATGGTCCAGGCCATGATGCAGTCCCACTGGAACAAGGCCCACTGGCTCTTTGCCACCAGCCTTCGCCCAAAGCCCTTCACCAGGAGGCCGAAGCAGACCCCAAGTTGGAATTTCTGCTCTCCTCCGACCCACACAAAAAGACCCCAAAGGGGGAAACACTCTGCAGCAGCACAAATGTTCATTGCACGTATCTGTCTCAGGGGCTGTAGTTTGAGGACCCCTGATTTAGTGCAATATAAAAATGCAAATCATTTTTCTGTGGACCACCAAAATTTTTTCGCAGACCACCAGTGGTCCACGGACAAGCAGTTGGTGACTGCTGGTTTAGAATGGTTATTTGATTTCCAGGCAGAAAACTTTATTAGTCCTGGTTTTACATCATTACTTTTCCATGGAAGTTTTAGAGTAGTAAATACGATCTGGCATTGCCTAAAATATTAATGAGTTCTGATTGGTCATTTGCATTTGCAGATAAGATTTAAAGAACTCAGTTAAACGCAGAGCACATGATGTATTTAAAATATCTGAAGGAATTAATCTATTCTGTCTCTAAAGTAGATGATTTGATGGAGTATAGCGAGGGAGGCCTCCATTGAAGATACACTATGAGCTAAAATGCAGTCAAACCACTGTTATTTTGTGAACACAAATGAAAAGAGCTCAGTAACATCTTTAATATCTACTCTCTTTTACCAATATTACACATGTATGATGATGAGTCTTTTTATTGATCTTGTTGTCTTGTTATACAAGATGTTTTTGCAGAGATTTACCATAATAATGCTCTCTAATGAAGCTGATTATGTCTCCCATAAGGCACATTAATATATGAATAAATTGTTCTTAAGGTAGGTCTATTTATCACAAGAACAGCAATAAGCATAATACAGTGTTCCATAGAGCATAGTATACCCTCTAATATATGTATGCATCTAATATTTATATATTTTTCTTAGACTCATTTCAAGAACAATGAGCAGCCGAAACTCTTGTATTAAAAGAAACAGACAGAGAGCAAGAAAAATGTTAGACAATCCCTGTAAAAATGCCTTCACTAACATTGATTGATAATGGTCAGATTAAAAACTATGGGCTATTTTTTTAACAGAAAAAACATTAATAATGGTATGACTGTGCATAATGCAATTGGAAATGGTTGACACTAAGGTAAAGTACTGTCAACGTTAAAGAAACATATGTCCCATCGACTTAAGTGAGAAAGATAGGAATGCACCACCATTTTAATCACTCTTACATAGTTCTTTTATTTTTTATTTATTTATTTGTCAAACACAACAGTATATATAAGTAAAAGCATGAAATAACCATACGAATTGGATACAATCAAAGGGAACATTAGGACAGGAACAGTAGGCATGCTGGTGCTCTAATGCACGCCCCTTACAGACCTCTTAGGAATGGGGTGAGGTCAACAGTAGATAGCCTTTGGTTAAAGTTTTGGGGGTTTTGAGAAGAGACCACGGAGTCAGGTAGTGCATTTCAGGCATTAACAACTCTGTTACTGAAGTCATATTTTCTACAATCAAAGTTGGAGCGGTTCACTTTAAGTTTAAATCTATTGTGTGCTTGTGTATTGTTGCGATTGAAGCTGAAGTCGGCGGAGTTCTAAATTTTCTAAACCCAGGATTTCAAGTCTGGTGGCATAAGGTATTTTGTTGTGATCAGAGGAGTGGAGAACTCTTCTTGTAAAATATTTCTGGACACGCTCAATTGTATTAATGTCCAAAATGAGGTGAACACTCTCTAATATGACAATCACAGTAACAGGATGTCTGGAGCTGTTGAGGCTTGAACTGCAAACACCTCATTGGTTATCATACCAAAATGTTATCTTGTCCAGGATTCTAATTCTCATTTTGACCAATAAGGTGCACTTGAGAAGACTACAATAGGAACTTGAAAGCAATGTAGTCTCCCAACAGTTCCCAAATTCTGAATTGGCTCTGCCTAGGCAGGCTGGCTATTGGGTCCTTTTAGTCTTAAGATTGAAATAACAAATTTCCCTTGTTCCAAGTCCGTAAATCATCTAAGATTATTGCTTATGATTTAGATACGGTGATTTTGTATATAGGTGGGAAATAGGCTAACACAATCTTGGATTTTGCTCACACACACCCCCCTTTAAATACATGTGGAGTTGGCAGTCTGAAAGGTAATTTATTAAATTCCAACATAATTTATTATTTCTTTTTTTATCTTCTTTTTTACAAGATGTCTCTGTTCTCCACATAGGTGCTACAGGATTCTGAGATATTAATAGTAGATGGCTGTTGCCATGTGCTTTGTTTCAAAAAGTGCCCAATGATTCAGTAAGAGTACATGGTAAAGTACATCCTGTGGAGTTAATCGGAACCACTTCATTAAATTTGTTTTTGGAAATTAAGTGCTTTGTGAACTAGCTAAACCACTCGCATGACAAATTTTCAGAGTATTGTCAAACCCTCTATAACAACCATTTTACGAGAATGTCTACAAAATGGTTTCAAAATACCAAGTTTGGCATTGCCTCCCATCTAAACATACAATAGAATGTATAACATGCAAAACCAATGGTTCCTTTATCTTAAATAGATGTAGGATAATCTAGGAAGACAACAGGTAGGAGCATAAATTACATCTTCTGAATCTACCAGTTCATCACTAATCTTTGTATGGCTTCCACTAGATTTTAGATTTCCAAATGTTTAATAATATCAACAATAAAATACACCTCCCCTGTATTCAATTATGGTGATGAGATAAAAGATACATTATTTTCTTGAAACTTTAGAACATAGAATAATAGGGTTGGAAGGAATTATGGCAAAAGAATATCTAAATGAATACCCACTGAAATTATTTTGTCCTTTTATTAGGAAAAACAAGACAGAGTAGATTGGAAAGATTAAGGTTGATTTAAAAATGTTTATTTCCCTAACAATAACAATGCTGTTTTGTTTTTTGAAAATGCAAAAAGCTAAGCTATAAGAAAATAAAGATTTTCAGTTGGACAGCAGAGTTTGTTTAGTATTTTGTGACACCCTGCTTGCCCCTAATAAATGTTTACTCTGCTAATTTTCACCCAATTGAATTCACTTACTTTTCATTGTTGATTTGCTTTTGATAAAATATTTAGAAATTTTGTTGGCATAAGACAACTTTTCCTGATGTAGTATCCTCTAGTTGTGTGGGACTTCATTCCTTAAAAGTGTCTTGATGCTGGCTGATAATCTTGGTTACTTGGTTTAAATCTTGAGAATGCTAGGTTGGAGAAAGCAGCATAAAATGTTAAAATTATGTTTGTTAATGAAGACTAACAACAACCGGTACAGAAAACTATTGTCACATTGCTATGAGATATTGATTTTAACCTCCTCATGTTATAAAGGATTGGAACATTTTATCTTATGTCGAGCTCTTTGCTTATTGTGAGATTTGCTCCTCAGCAGCTTGAATTGTCCATGCCTTTTTACCCGTTATTTGACCTTTCATATTTGCAGTTTATCTTTCAATATTTAAGAGAGAATTAATGTGAAATAATTTTGCGAGGCAGGCACCTGGCATCTCAATCTTTCTTGGAAGTAAATATTTGATTTAAATTGAACTTACTTTATTTTTTTTAAAAAAAAGTTTAGGATGTAGATTGGATTACTTTATATCATTGCAAACTAGAGACAGTTGTATATAATGGGAAGTGTGGCAGACTATATAATCCAACAACAATAGTCAAATCGTTTTAAAAGCTAAAAAAAGGCCCTGTTTACTCCTCAGACTTAAATTTGTGTAATTCACAGTGTTTGTTTTTTTTACTGCATGAATAATGTGTAATCTGCATGTATGATTGGGAATACCTTTTTCATCTGAGTGCACTCCATTTTGATTTGTTTATCTCTGGGGTGCTTAACAATGAAGATGCCAGTTGTGTGGAGAGGAAGAGATTTGCTGAATCACAAAGAGCAGACTTTATCAGAAAAATCTAACAATGTGCCGTGCTTTGCTAAAGTGAGCTAAAGTGTGGCCAGCTGGAACTTTGAAATTTAACTGTAAGCCACTGGGACTGTTAAATCGTAACTGAACTTATCTTTAATGAAGTTTTCTGAAATGGCACCCGACTACATAATCATCACAGTATAACTCTTTTTAGCTGTAGTGTAAAGAGAAGGCACAGTAAAGCTTTCGACAAAAACTAGGATATACTGTACATCTGAATATTTGAGATCCAGAACTGATGGGTGTAAATGTCTCTCAAAGACAAATGAAGAAGTGAGATAACCTGCCTATGACATGCTGCTATCTTCGTCCACCCACTCTATCTCCTAGTTATGCTAAATCTTTGAAGAGCATTCAGAAGCTACAGCTGGCGCACAGGTAGTTTTGGGGCCCCAAAAATGGTCCCTGTGACACTACTGTTTTGTGAACTGCACTGGTTACCAGTCTGCTTCCGGATGTAATTCAAGATATTGGTGATCACCTTTAAAGCCCTTCATGGCAAGGGTCCAGGTTACTTGAGGGTCTGTCTCACCCCACTGGATAGGCCGGTACCACTTGCGCCAGTAGAGGAGGCATGCTACAAGTCCTATCAGACTGATTATTCCAGCTGGCGGAGTCCAGGAGGAGGCCTTCTCTGCTGTTGCTCCTGCCCTCTGGAACATCTTGCCCCCAAATGTGAGGTTGGCCCCAATCCTCCTATCTTTTCACAAAGGCCTAAAGATATGGCTCTGCCAGTTGGCCTGGGGCCCCAGTTGGGGAACAGCACAATGAAGGTAGTTGATTGAGTAATACTAAATCTCACCTCCCCCCATGTATACTTAGTTTTGTTGTCTGATTTTAACTTTTTATGTTTTAACTGTATATGTAACTTTAAACTGCTCAGAGTTACTTTATGGTAAGATGGACAGCCAGTGAATTTTATAATTAAAAAAACCCATT
The DNA here is from genome assembly GCF_028640845.1 of Ahaetulla prasina. Classification (NCBI taxonomy): domain Eukaryota; kingdom Metazoa; phylum Chordata; class Lepidosauria; order Squamata; family Colubridae; genus Ahaetulla; species Ahaetulla prasina. The sequence goes on along the minus strand of NC_080544.1, from coordinate 40,093,311 downwards.
AATTCTACAATTTTGAATCATTTTCATTCAATGCTACTAATTTTATTTAATTTGTTATTACACAAAAATTATTTACATTTTTTCAGAAGAGAATAAAAACCCCATTAGTGTAATCTGGCGTTTTTACATTCATCCTAGGTATGAGGTGGCTAAAGAAAATGTAGAACTGTCTTACCCTTCATTGTAAAAACTCTCCATTAGACAGTAGCTTCTCTGGCTTGTTGGACATCCTTAAATCCCAAAGGAGGACATGAAAAGGAGTTACATTTCAGAGAGTTTTCTCTACTTAGGATGTGTGGGCTGCCAGGGGGGTTGTAGAGATGAGAAGTGTGTCAAGAAAAACCAAAAGCAGACCACCACATCCTCAAATTACTCAGAAAGGCTATCCCAAGGAAATAACGAGAAAAAAAGGATTTTTTAAAAACAGGTGATTGTTCATAGCAAACATAGGGCTCATTGCCCATTTCTTGGCAATATAGAAAAGTCATTATATATGATTCACCTTGGTGGATGATATAGCTACTAGGCTTAAGGCTAGGTTTAGGGTTACAATCCTTTGTTTAGCAGCTGTAATGAAGGATTGCAGAATTGTTTCCCAAATCATCCATTATATCATCTAACATAACTCATATCATTATTATCCTTCAGTTGAGTACATGCAATATATTCTATAGCGAGTGATCTTTGAAAACCACCTGGCATCTGTAGGTGGTTCAAAATAAAGCAATGGAGTGGTCCATTTGCTGACTGGTGCCCGTCACCTTTTGCCTATTACAGCTATGGAAACTACCATTTGCACTGGTAGTAGGTTTCCAATGCAATTCACAATGCTAGTTTTGACTTACAAAGATGTCCAATGGTTTGATGGTGAGGTCCCTATAGGACTGCCTGCTCTAACCAGAGTTAACCAGCCTGAATTTGGGGGTATCCATTTTTGTGAAGTGTGAATGCCGAGATACATGTTTATGTCATGGCACTGAAAATATGGGACAGCTTACTTCTGGAAATTTGATTGTGTTCTTTAGGGATCACCTTTTCAAAGCTGTCCTGGAAAGCACTCAGAGCGAGTGCTATGTTTGTGTTTAGCATGGAATTTTAATTTTCTTACTGTATGATTTTTATTGCTGCCATTGTACAAAGAGTCTGGGGAAAAGTGGCAGCATGCTAGTGAAATAAGTAAATATGCAAACTAAATAATTCCATAAATGGCTGGAGCACAAATCTTCACTAGGAGGAGATGAGAAAAAAAATGGGGAAAACAAGGCAGTTTATCAAGACATTTTGTCATTCAACATATATATATAATGACTTTTCTATATTGACATGATACAAAAGCTTCCTACGAATGATTTTGGAGGTATGTGGTGTTTCGTTTCTATTCTATTCTATTCTATTCTATTCTATTCTATTCTATTCTATTCTATTCTATTCTATTCTATTCTATTCTATTCTATTCTATTCTATTCTATTCTATTCTATTCTATGCTATGTGTGTGTAATTATATATATAATTTTACATTTGAATTTGAAAGGCCTTTGGAAACATCGCAAAATCATATATATACACACACACACACACACACACACACACACACACACACACTAATACACTAATATTATATGCAATTTCAACTTCAAAATTTTCATTATGCTTACATCTAAACAGTCCACCATCTCTCTCCATCGAAAATGGCTTTAAAAAAGAGCTCCAGATAGTTACCAAGTTCCTCGTAATCCAATTGGGAAGCAGCGTAATAGAATAAAATTGCTAGAGGTAGTCATACATTTATTTTTACATTCGTACTTGAGGGTTAAAGGTTGGGGGTTTTTTTTAGCCAACAACAACTACACACAAATCTAAGTCTGCTTAAAATTTGGTATAGCTCCTCAACTGTTTAGAAAGCTTGTCCCTGGAGTGTTCAGCCACCATTAAGGCGGCTTTTACTGATGTTTGCACCTTTATTTCAAGAGAATGAAATGGCAGCCTGTCTATCACATGATGAGTGAAAGTAGCAGTAAACAGAGACTGAAACAGAAGTACAATACACCAGGGAAGAACCTGCATGGGTTTAATGTATTCCCACCAGAAATCACAAAAGTCTTTTGGAATCTTATGTATTTATTGTTAAAGATCTACACTGTTTTTGTGGATAAAGGCATCTGTGTACTTTATATTTTGTTGTTACAGAGAGAGGCATTTCATAAGCATTTGCATTGTAAGTAAGTGCTCCTAGCACTTGCAAACATTGACAGAAATGTAAATGCAGTTGGAGAGTGACTTTGGCATATTCTTAATTATGTTGGCACACTTTTGTATTGATTTTTGCTCTGTTAATTACTAAAGTATCAATACGTTGTAAAATAACATGCATTCATTATCTTTGCTTGCAGTCCATTTAAATAATTACAAAAAAAAAAATCCCCCACCAAAAACATCTACTCACACAACACTCAAACATATACACAAGCATGTTCTCAGTCAGCAATTTCATCGAACCAGAAATTAACTTACTATATTTATTGTTACTGTGCACACTTAATTAAATAAAGCATCAGTCATGTAATGTCCATGTCCTCTCACCAATAATAAACATGCTGAATGTTTCTCTATTTGTTGAGCCTTTGTAAATGATGCAGACCCAATGGGAACATCTCTGCATTTTTCTTTGAATGCAACTAGAGATGGCTGTGATTTGAAATCTGTTAGGGTTTTCTGGGATTTCCAGAAAATTTAAATTTTTGGGTTCTTTTTCACATCCCTAACATAGGAGTTACCAACCTAACAGGGCCATCTTTTGGCTCTGGGTCTAATTATCAAAGTTCTTGTTTCAAACTGTCAACCTATTTTTATGTGCCTCTGTTAGTAAGAATATGAGGGAAAGAGAAAAAAGAAGATCAGAAGGGAAACAATTCAATGACTATGCTGATTTTTTAGCTACAACTCTGGCTCCAATCATCAATGACATCTACTTGCTTATGATGACTCCCTTGAAAATGTTGTTCTCAAAAGACAGCAGTAGAAAATCTTCACGCAATGGCCCTGAATTATAACTTTGAAGGAAATGGCTTGACAGAAAAAAGTGCAAAGTGGAAATTTGTATATAATAATTGAAGTATCTAAAATGTTAAAACATATTTTATTTTTATTTTTTATCTATTTATTTTGTCACACAGTATATATAACCATAAGAATGAAATAATTATACAATATATAAGCATATATATGAGTATGAGTATGTAATAACTATATTAATTGGATATAACGAAAGGAAACAATAGGACAGGAACGGTAGGCACGTTAGTGCTCTTATGCACACCCTTTAGATATGTATTTATTATTATCTTATTATTATATAGATATGTATTTATTATTATCTTATTATATAGATATGTATTTATTATCTTATTATATAGATATGTATTTATTATTATCTTATCTTATTCCCATATATGAGAATAAGATAAACAGAAGAAAGTACCACTGAAATGTGAGTTTCTCATAAAAAGTTTTGCAATAGTTTTACCTTCCAGAAAATTAGTTTAAATTGATTTCTCTTCCAAAGACACTTTTTGTTGTTGTTTTTACAGGAAAAATCAAGGCACAGTTTGTGGTCAGTCCAAGCTGGGCTATTTCCTTCAGCAAATCTATGGTCTACGGTACAGTCTATGTTCCTTTGTGACTGTGAAAAACTGGAAGAAAATCTGTAAAAAGGGAAGGCAGCTTGTCTGCTATTACTTGTCTTCTTGTCAAAGATAATCTCCTGGATTTACTAAGAACAGAGTTTAAAATCTGGTGAGGTAAGGCATTCATATCCTTCTCACCAGATGCAATTCGTGCTATGACCTTACATTACTCGGTATAGCAGCTGTGCATGTAGAAATGTGTTCCTGTAAACAGATTGCATTTTAGGGGCAGGGTATTTAGGCACCCAAAGGGCTGAATATAGGAATTTGATAGTAGGTGGAGAGAGGAAGGGAGGGAGGGGTTGAGAGAGAGAGAGAGAGAACCTGGTGTAAGCCAAACAAATATCTCTGTGTCTGTCTGTCTATATAAGATGGTGATCATTGTTTTTAAACTTAGTAATGCAATTGGTTCTGCCCATTTAATGGTTATGTAGCATTAAACTTTGTCTACTGAATATGCAAAGGAAATATCTGAGTAAACGTACAATAAGTATTATATAGATCATTGATCTTCAATAATGGAACTGTTGAAGCAACTGCCCATTTATCTGTAAAATTATCATATGTTAACATCACAGTAGAACAATTTTACAGAGTCTAGCAAGGGCCTCTTTTTATCAGACATTGGTCAGCACAAATTCTCTGTACGTGGTGCACCTTCATCCCACAATCAAATACAGAAGTACTATACAACCTTCAATTCCAGAACCAAAGTACTACTTTCAAAATTCTAATTCTAAGTTCAAAAGTGAGAAAAGAGGCTATATTTAATTAATCAATTAATTAAAAAATTGACAAAATCAAATTGAGTTTTATGCTGACCTTTCCGACATTTGGTAAAGCTAAACGTGGCTGTTGGCTTCCAGATGTATATATTCCTGAAGTACAGGAAGAACAAACCGCAGAAAGTTTAAGAAAAAAAAAACACCATACGAATTTCATTCCATAAGCGTAGTGACTATTGTCCTCTGAAAAATACCCAGTTGTGCAAAAGCTGGAGTATGCTGTCAAATGGTAGCATGTTTGTTTTCTACTTTATACTGTTTGACATTATGTGCTAGATCACATCAGTTCAGGAAACAAACTTGTTGAATGAGATTTCACATTTGAGGGCAGAAAGCGATCCCAGAAGGAGATATAGACCCTTAACAGGAAAATCTATGCATAACGTTTTGGGGAAAAAGGAAGATTTTATTGACATATTTTCATAAAGTAAAATACAAGGCTGAAGAATCAACCAGTGTAGTAATATGATCTTCTAAGGTTATGCAACACACACACACACACACACACACACACAGAGTTTTGGATAACATGTAAATCAAAATCCTTGTGGGAAAGACCAGCTCTTGAGCCAGTCTGGAAGTACCTCCAATGCTATCTTTCACTTCTGCTTTACATTATGCTTTTACCTTTTGTCTTACTTATAGTATAAAATACAGGACTACCTCCTATGAGTGCCAAGTGGAAGGGAAGGGAAGTAGTGGAAGGGAAGCCAAGACTGGGCAAGTAGAGAAGTAACATTTGGGGAGAAAGAAGTAGTGAACGTTATTAGAAAAATTATGCAGTACTTCTAGAAGCATGGTAATTAGTTGGAGAGCTTACCTATCTTATTAATAGTGAAGTCGAATCTGTCCATTATTGTGATAAGAAAAAAATCTTCAGGGTGGATAACCCAATACTTCTCTGTGCCATTTTTAACTACAATGATTATAGCCATATGCTTCTTGCAAGTGGAAGATGACTCACATCATGGTGTAGACATCCTTCATGACCAACTCAAAAACTATTGAAAATTTTATAAAAGGAACTGCTCATTTCAGGTCTGGCTTAAGTATTTCTAAGGGACTTAAGTCTGGACGTATTGAAATTGGTAGTCTTCACAGTCCTTTTGTAGAGTTGCTTATACATTTGGGATCCACTGTCTTATTGCATGAGTCACTTATGTTCCACCTTAGAATGATGGTGAGAGAGCCTGCTGCTGTTCTGTAGAATTGTCTCATATGAATTCATATTTTCTCTCATGGTGGCAAGTTATTAAAGTCTTGCAGCAAAACATTTCCAAACCTTGTCATTATCACCTCTAAGCTTGACAGCAGGCATGTTATTATGGAAAGTGGTGTTTCTTTTCTCATGAAATAGTAGCACTCATGCAACCTGAAATGTTCAGAATGATTCTGTAATGTTTTTCAGACTGATATGCATTTATGGCTTTTTGTAGGGTCTTGTTATTTGAATAGGACCTGAAGGACATTTCAGATTTGTTGGTAGAATCTTTACTTGTTGAGGGGAGACAAAGTTTGTGAGATTTATATTGTGTAAAGTTGATCCAATTCAGCCCTGACTATTTAGTGAAATACTCATAACTTACCCTAGATGTTAACTAAATTGACTGAATTAGTAAAAACTCCCTTTTTCATTGGCACGTTAATTTTTAATGACTTTATTTATGTACTAACGGAAAAAAATTGTATTTACTTTGCTTATTTAGATTCCCTTTATCCATCAGTACATAAAGCTCTTACCTTGCAGAGATATGCAAGAATTCAGAAAATCAGAAATGGAGTGAATACTTTTTCAACTAGTTAAATTTTACTTTTTTTACTAATTTTTTAAACTAATTTTAATAATGATAACTAATTATACAACTAGTTAATAGTTCCAAAGATATATCAATTAAAATATTGCATTGTAATAGTAGGAGTGGTATTGTTAGGGAAAATATTTTAAAAATTAATTTGAGACATTTAATAATTTATTTATTTACTCATGCAATTTATCCCAATCTCAATTCAAAGAGATTCTGCATGGATTCCTGATAATGATAATCCTAATTCATAATTAGATGAATACAGATACATGTAGTAAAGCTTTTCTCTTTTGAAAGGATTCACAGATTTTAAGTAAGATGAAACTCTCCATGCTGTATTAATAATCTTGAAAGGCAAATTATTCTTAGGGTGGAAATATACCATGTTTGTATGTTACAGGCATACGTTTAATGTGATTTTTAAAATAGTAATGTTTTCTTTTAATAACTGTTTATTGACTGTATTCACTCCATGCAATCTAGTTAAGGAATTAATTTGGAAGGTTTGCACAATTCATTAAACCATAAATTACTAAATAAGCTGAATTTGCATAATAAGTTAAATCACAGGAAGACTAACTAAGGTTAGCACTAACCTCATTTAGCAGGTTGTACAAATGTAGTTGCTAGAACTGGTCTAAATGTGTTATAAGAGCTTGGGCATATAGTTTTCTTTCTATATAATCACAAACAGAAGAAATCAGCAAAAGTGTCATTTTTATTCTTCCTTCTCCATAACTAGTAGAACAATTGGGGAAGATTAATTAAGTAATAAACACTCATATAATCACTGTATAATCAACACTAATATGCAATCCTCTTTCTCATTTCCTTTCCATACTAGATCTCAGATCTGCTATCATCTTCTTCCCCCAGTAGGCAGGCTGTTTTCAGTTTTTATTTTGCCAATTTCATTTTCTGGAGCCCTGAACAGAATCTTGTAGAGTGTGTGTGTGTGTGTGGGGGGGTATTTTTAAAAAAAAGATACTATAGTTTATGGCAGCAATGGGGAATGGCAGCAATGAGACATTTGCTGCACTTCAAATGTTGTATGTGAAATTATTGTAAGTGTATTGTGAAATTATATAGGGATGCTGGAAGTTGTAGCTGAATAGCTGAAAACCTCCTCTGGCTTATAGCAATAGCACTTAGACTTATATACTGCTTCACAGTGCTTTTACAGCCCTCTCTAAACAGTTTATAGAGTCAGCATATTGCTTCCAACAATCTGGATCCTCATTTTACCGACTTCGGAAGGATGGAAGGCTGAGTCAACCTTGAGCCAGTGAGATCTGAACTGCTGAACTACAGCTAGCAGTCAGCTGAAGTAGTTTGCAGTGCTGCACTCTAATCACTGCACCACCTTGGCTCTTTATATAAGTCTTCACCAGAAGGCTTCAGGGACTTTAAATGATACACTTTACTTTATACTGGACAGATCATTTTAGCCCCATATCAAGACCCAATGCAAGATTGAAAGAGTGCAGATAATCAATTTTTTCTATGTATTGCATAGTGGATCCACCTGTTTAAGCAATGTTTCCCAAACATAGAAATTTGGCAGATAGTTATCTTGGACTCTAGGTCCAGACATGACTTCTTCAGAAGGGGATATATTGCTGCCTTCTTCATGGCTGCTGGCAGCTTCCTCTCAAGCAGGGAGATGTGAACAATCCAGGTAGTAATTACTGCCTACACTCTTTGCAACTGTCCGTTTTACAATGGTCCAGACTGCATGTGGCAAAAGACAATCTAGATAGATCTTATCTGTTTTACTTCTTCCTCTCACACTCTAGGCTGACCTCCCTCTTCCATTGGAAGTCTCCAGTTGAGATTTCCTTGCAGCATCCTTGAAATTTAGTGAGAACCTCTTTAGCTCCTTCTATGATCTCTTTACTATTTCCCCTTATTTACTTACAGTATACATCCTCTTTCCTCTATTCTACCTTCAGTTAATTACAAACTCTAATTTATAGCACCGCTTTATTTCTTTGCTTCTTATGGTAAACTCCTACCAGTTTGCACCAGTTTTGCTAATTTCCCCAACTTTACTGCAAACCCCTGGGTTGCAATAACAAAGGAAGTTGTGTTTTAAGAAGCTTACTTAGGTAAGAATTAATGTATAAATTACTTACTATATTTTGACACTGTATTTTAATACCTTGCTCAGCATATCCTTTTATTCTTTTTTACATGCAGCTACATCTTCCTAGTATTTCTGTTCTCATTGACATTTCATGTTAGGCTTATTTCTGCTTCAATCCATTGCCAAACCAGTTCAAAAGTTCTTAATGTGCAACATATAGTTATGGATGCTGGTGTTGGCTAATTAGTACTTTATTTACCTCCTACTGAGTTGTTGCAAAGCCATGCTGTCTAGAAAAATTGAGAGTTGAAATCCAACACATCTGGAGGCACCAGATTGAAGAAGGCTGAGTGAATGTTTGAGAAATAATTGGCAATCTTTTTTATGTATTTCAATGAGACATTGAGAAAGGTATCATATTTTCCATCCACTTAGATTTAGAGTGCTAATATAACTTAAGTGAGGGCAGGGGGTGAATGTAAAGAAAACAATGAGTTATCTGAAATCTGAAAGACTCCTGGAGATGCAGGCACCTGGTGTTTTGCAGAAGTTTCCTAAACTGTTTAAAGTAAAACCAATATTTTGAAGGGTTCCTCATGTAGCCAATATTTGCTTATCCCAAAGATACAAGACTCAACTTGCATTCTCCTTAAAAGTCCCCATTGAGTTCAGGATAGTGGAACAATATGTCTTTGATTATAATGCAAAGTTCATTCAAACCAATCATAAAATTTGTATGATAATTTTATGATCATCCATGGGCTCATTCACATCAGATTTCATTCCAAATCTTTATGGTAATGTTAATAAGAAAACCTGTTTTTCTCCGAGTTTTCATTATGTGTTAAATATTAGCACATTATGTCTTGGGCATTGCAGATTGAATTTCTGACACTTCATGAGTCTACTTAGTTTCAGGCTTTTGTGAGAGGGTACGATATGCAGCACCCTCCAATCTGTACATGGTTGTAATGACTGCATATATTAATGGCATAAGAGTATCATCTAATTCAGTATTCAATATAGTCTAATAATAATTGAGCTTGAATCCAATTCATCCAAAGGCTAACTATGTGCAGGATGTGGCTTTGACTTTAGCTTTTCCAGCAGATGTCCATCCCATATGTAGAGTTGGAAACTGAACAGATCAGTGTCAAAATGTAAGAATCCTCCCCAGAACAATGCTGTCATCCTGCTTTATGTACTTGTGTTTTGTTCAGAGGGTCCATTCTGCTATTGAGAAAGTAGTATTGTTTTCCTAAAGCCTATCTTGCTGATAATACTATTTGCTTGGTAGTGGGCACTCATTCTTAATTACAGGACAGGCCCAACTTGACCAAATCAGCTGAGTGGGAAAGTGCCTAGTTGAACTTTTCAGAAGATGCTGTGTTATCAGACTACCTGCTTGGCATCTTAAAGACCTTTTGTGCAATTTCCCCAATTATCCGCATTTAGAAAAAGATGAAAATGAACAGGTAGCAATTGACTGAACGACTTTCATTGAGACAAGGTTTCCAACCTCTGGGCCATGGTCACTACCGGGCCATGACCTATTTGCAACTGGGCCACCTGAAAAGTGGGCCATCATGCATGTGAGTGCAGCTCAATTAGCGCAAGCAATAAAATGACATGCACGGATATACGTGCACAGCTCAATTTGCGCACATTGTGATGTGTGCACATGCCACATGCATGCCAGGTAGCCGCTTGTGCGAGTCAAACTGCATCTGCACGTGGGTGTGCTGAGATGGCACTCACGCAGCCTGGTTCCCCTCTCCCGCTCCAGCCGGACCGCCAAGCCACAAAGCATTGTGCAGCAGGTTGGGATTGCTGCCCTAGACAGCTACTTGTAGATGAAATACACAATATTGGCCAATATGGAAATTTGGTTTGCTTTCATTTCAGGCAGCTTCCTAGGCTATATAGAAGACTTCTGAATATATTAAAACTATTCAGTGAATAAAATACTATCCACATAATGCACATAATGCTTAACACACCGCTTGTCTTGAGATTGCAACTGGGAACCCTAGCTTTATTTTATATATGGGTCATCTTTAAATATTTGCCTTTTTATAAAGGGCATGTCGACAGAGAGGATAAGATCAAACTGAAGAAAGCAGCTCTATAGGATGATTGTTAAACAGGCTTCATTTGCTCTGACTAAATCAGAAGATGATCTCTTATGCATCTGTTTCCCCTTGTTTCTACTGCCTGAGCAACACTTGCTTTACACTAGCATTAACTGTCAAAATATTATTTAGCTAGCGGATACCTTCTAGAACAACTTTTATTAATAAGAGATCAAAACTTGTTGTGATAATTGAATCTCTCTATAATCCCTCTATTACTGAATGGAATATGCCGCTGTTCGGACCAGAGTGAAAAACTCATTTGGGTTTCTTCTCTGCCCCTAAGACCCTCTCTTCTCCCATACGTTATAATAAGATTTGATTTTCAGTACCACAGAGGAAGATAAAATTTGCAATGGGTGCATACAATCAGTAAGGCAATAGCATTTCTCTATTTCTGTCTTCTTTTAACCCCTGCAGGAATCATGTTAAATAAATATGTAGCATGCTGCATTGTCACAATAAGCGGATGTACAATTATGAGGCCAAATCCCCAAAGGAAATCAACTTGAGACTTATTAATATCCAGACCCTACAGAAGACAACTGTCAGACAATTGGTCAACACAGTATGTAGTCTCTGATAGATACTGACTAACCCATTACGATCTTTATGGAGTGTCCTTTTGGGGTCTAGATCTTCAAATATGAGTTGGAAGACCCTTTCCTTTTATTAGTTGCTAAGCTCTTTATACTTTTACCATATTGCAGCACGTTAGAAGTCTGGGCTTTATTGTCTTATGTTATTGAAAATCCAGATTCCCTCAGCCTTCTCCCTCAGGTCAAGATTTGTCTGCGAATACATTCTCATTTCTCCATGTACAAAGGCTGTCTGGAGAGAGGCTGAAAAAGATTATGACTGTAATATACTTAAATCCAATTTATTTGCCTGACTAGAAACTTCCACACTTCACAATTGCTTCCTACAGAAGATTTTGTACTTAATTCTTTCTTGGCAGTAAAGAGCAAGCTCGATTCAGCTCATCTGACAGGTATATACACAGCACACACATCTGAGCCCCATCGTGGAAGGCACTGGAAGAGATAGGGTGAAAACAGTGAATTTGCACATTTACCATTATGTGTTCACACTTTATTTTAATTTAGTCATGATTAATTTGCTTCATAGAAGCAGCTCTTTAAAGCTCATGTGAAAAGCCAGCATGATAGAGAGAGCAATGTGGCTTTAAAAAAACAACAACCAACGAACAACAATTAGATGACTAGCAACCTGATGTAAAGGAATTTTGGAGAGATGTACAACTGTTTGTATTTCACCTGAATACAACCCCCTTTTTATCTGTTTCATAATGCAATATTCAACTTATTGCTAAATTTTCACTATGCCTTAAAGGAGTGCATCTATACCGTTGGCATTACAGTTGAGAAAGGGGAAAAAGAGTGTTTTGAAAAAGATTAACCTGTCAAGAGCACTAGAACTCAAACTGGGCCAGTAGATCTTTTTGGAAGCAGTTGTTGGAACTTTACTTAATCTGGGTCTGCAGAGTTACTTGGATGTAAGCCACAAAGCACAGTGAAATCCGTAATGTACTGCATGGAAATTCCTCTTCTGAGCATGACAGCTGAGAACCACTCTACACAATAGTTTCTTGCTTCTTGTGATGCCTAGCAAACCACCGTGTAGTTAATCTTTGTTTAGTTCCAATCTGTATTCTTGTACTATTCTACTTTGTTTTGTTCTGCCAGAGCCTGTGCCCCTGACAGATGCCTAAATGTTACAGATCAAGTGTTAGCAGAGGCCTTGTATCAAAGGTCGCTGGAATCTAAGTTAAAGCTGCACAGAGATGGCTGTCTAGTTTCCATTGGAGTACATCCAGTGAAGAAGAGGCCACCGTTTCTCTAAGTAATTTGTCTTATACTGGTCAAACTGTCAAATTGGTCTTATATTGTTAGGAATGTCTTTTTTCTAACATTTAATCAGAATCTGCTTTCCTGAAACTATAATTCATTATTCTTCTATTTCTTATGCGCAGGGGCAAGAAAGGGCAGGTCATGACCTTGTAGGTGACGTTCCTTCGGATTTCTCCCTCCCTCCCCGTAATCTTTTGATTCTTTTCTTAAGGTTAAACATAACCATCTCCTTCAGTTTGCTGTTCATTGGACTTTGTCTCTAATTCCATGATCACCTTCCTTTTTCTTTTCGAACCTGTTCCAGTTTATCTAATTGCATACAACACTCAAATTGATGTCTGATCCATGAAGAATGACATGGAACAATTTACTTTCTATGATTTGAAAACTGATTGTTATATTAGTCTAATATTGAATTTGCAGCCCAGTCATGTTTCTGATTCGGATGTGGTTTGTGGTCAAGTACTATTCCAGTTTGATGGGCACGGTGAGCAAAACAGGTATTTCTCCATTTTATACTCATATAATCAGATTTTGTTTTATAATAAGGTTTGTTCGTTCGTTCATTCATTCATTCATTTATTCATTCATTCCATTTATATAGCCACCCACCTCACAACAAGCTACTCTGTGTGCCATACACTTTCCAAATGTTACTATAAATTTCTATTCTGCTACATTTGGAGAAGGAATGTTTGCATTTCAGGTTGCTTATTTCAAATGTGTTCTTGACATATTGCTGGTCTCAATTTTCTGCAGGCTGTATTGTATTGTATTTGAACTTTGAATTAACTTTAGCTATACTTATTTTGCAGAAATAAATTCTATGAACACTATAGTGTGCCACAGTGGTTAAGGAACCAATGCGGCATAGTGGTTAAGGTGGTTTGATTCAGATCTAAGAGGCAAACATTCAACATTACCTACAGCTATGAGAAACTGTATCTGTCACTCAACCCAACCTATGGGTGCCCTGTCACTTTGCCTAACCCTAACTGCTCAGAAAGGCAGTTTATTTATTTAGCAAATAGCATAGCTAGTCCATGTATGATATAGTGATATATCATACATGGACTAGCAAATTTGTCTTCAGATTAGTAAAACACAATAAAATATAAATGTTAAAAAGATCAATGTTCAAATACCAAAGTATAGTGAAGTATATTGAAGCAGGAAAAGGTAGTATTACACATGTTTACTTGAGCTTCTGGAAAAAAATGAGATATAAATCTAATAAATAATAAATAACTTTTCTTCCTTAGGAATAATATGTCTGGATTTCAAACTCTTTGTTCCTATCTCATGTATTGTATGTTAACTCTCTACTTCCAGGTTATATTAGTTTCCATATCCTTGTGGCTTGTTAGAAACTAAATTAATACTAAGAGATATCAAAAAATTAGATGAGCATTTAATAGCAGATCACAGTTATCCAGACTTTTGCAACCAGATCTGACAACTCTATTTATTTAAAACCATTGTAAGCTATACAAAACCTACGAGAAAAGAATTTAAACTCTCCAATTGTGTTTATTTTAAAAATATCTTTATACACAAGACTCTGGAATATTAATTGACTTAAATTCTTGAAGTAAAGTTTACTTGGAGATTCTGAGGTCTGAAGAATATACTGATTCATTTTCCATTTAAAAAAAAAATGATCAAGTGAAATCAGTGTCATCATGTCTTGCCTTTAGAGCCTGGTTTTTTGTTATAGTGGTATATATCTTTGTTTTGCAGTCAATACAGAAGGATCATAATTCAGTGCAGTATACATCTAATTTGCATGTGAAATGTTCTAGGTTTAATCTCTGGCATCCCCCAGATAGAATTAAGAAAGATTTCAATCTCCGACTCCATGAAGCTCTATTGCTTACAATAATTTGAACAATATGAGCCAAGATAGATTACAGGTCAGATTCAATATAAATAAGTTTTTTAAAAACTTTTTAAAAATTCTTCCTCTTCTTGTACAATTTGCAGCAAAAGGGTTTGTGTCTGCTTTTTTCACTTTCACAATGTAAGACATAAAAAAAGCCCTATTCAATAAAAAAAAATGATTTTCGTTAATTTCTTTTACACTATTAGCTACCTATTGTATTCATAAGGCCCCCTCTTGTGGTGACTGTATTATGTGACTCACGTAAAAAACTAATGCTGGATACTTAAAAGTTGCACTGTTACTTTCCCCCCCCAAATTCCTTTAACAAATATTTCCAATCTTCTTTGTATAAGTAATCTTATAAATCTTCTCAAGGGATTCTCAAGATCCTCCGAATCTTCTTAAGGGGGCTGAAAATATCAGCTGATTTACAATATTCTATTAGGCCAAAAGAAACTTACTCCTGGATGTATTCAGTAATAAATGCCTAAATCACAATAAAATTAGAAACTAAGGATGTTTAAATAATGCTGAAATATTCAAAATGACTGAAATCAGTATGGCTTTGAAAAGTGACCTATTTATCTTATCCCAGAAGAAAGTGTGGTAGCTCCTCCCTTTCCTCCACATTTTTGAACTATAAGAATCAGTGCATTTCAAAAGGAGATTATTGCTTAGAGTCCATGCTTGGCATAAACAGGATCCAGAGAATGATCAAAGCACAGAGATGGGGATTATGGCACCTCCTTGTGTTTAGCCAATGTTTCAGAATTTATGGACATCGGCCACATTTGCTAGGACTGTTGGAAATTGGGCCAAGACATTAGGCAGGCACTACTTGCTTCCCTTTGGTTTAAGGATTCTGGATACGTTATTACATGAATGAGATTTCAAGCTTTTACAGTGCTATTCCAAGCAATCTGAAAAAAATTGCTGGGAGTAAAAAGAGTAGATAAATGGGATTTTAAGCATACAAACACCTCTGATATGAATGCGTGGATTATGTGCACAGCATAAAATGATTGAATTGAATCCCAACTCTAAGCTACAAATTAATAAATGATTAAGAAGCTTGGCAGTGCCAAACTTAAGAAGTTTGGCAGTGCCAAACTATACATGTCAGTAGTAACTGTGAATGATTTCAGTGGGTTCTACTCTTACATAAGCAAATCACACATTCTTCAATAAGACATATGCCAATATTAAATCTATTTCTTTAATAGGCAATAATTCAAAATTCATGTACATATTAATGGCTGAGTTCCTATATGGTAGCGTACAACACAAGAAAAAGGGAAACAGTCTGTTACCATGATGGCTGCTCAACAGAAACTTGCAAGCAAATCACACGTATTTTAAGAAACATTTCTCAACAAATCATTGTTTCATTGCATTTCTATCCCCCTGCAATGAAAACAACTGTTGGTGAATGTGTGTGTTTATGTAGACATGCAAAGAGAGGAAAAAAAGGATGTGCCATCAATATAGGTCAAGTCTTAGTCTTTCAAGGAGGGATGGATGGATGGATGGATGGATGGATGGATGGATTGAAAATCTAGATGAATATTAATTTACATATCGTTAATCCTATATTCGTCGCTTCGCGGCGAAGGTTGTAGAGAGTATGGTGGCATATCAGTTTCCCTTGCACCTGGATGAAACTGTCTATCTAGACCCGTTCCAGTCCGGTTTCCGACCCGGTTACAGCACGGAGACGGCTTTGGTCGCGTTGGTGGATGATCTCTGGAGGGCCAGGGATAGGGGTTGTTCCTCTGCCCTGGTCCTATTAGACCTCTCAGCGGCTTTCGATACCATCGACCATGGTATCCTGCTGCGCCGATTGGAGGGATTGGGAGTGGGAGGCACCGTTTATCGGTGGTCCCCCCCCTATCCCCCCGACCGGCCGCAGTCGGTGTTGACAGGGGGGCAGAGGTCGGCCCCGAGGCGCCTCACTTGTGGGGTGCCGCAGGGGTCGATTCTCTCGCCCCTTCTGTTTAACATCTACATGAAGCCGCTGGGTGAGATCATCAGTGGTTTCGGTGTGAAGTACCAGCTGTATGCGGATGACACCCAGCTGTACTTTTCTACACCGGACCACCCCAACGGCTATCAAGTGCTGTCCCGTGTCTGGAGGCCGACGGGTCTGGATGGGGAGAAACAGGCTCAAGCTCAATCCTCCAAGAGGGGGTGGTTGTGGATGCCGCCACCCCGGTACAGTCAGCTAAATCCGCGGCTGACCATCGGTGGCGAGTCACTGGCCCCGATGGAGAGGGTGCGCAACTTAGGCGTCCTCCTGGATGAACGGCTGTCTCTAGAAGATCATTTGACGGCCGTCTCCAGGAGAGCGTTCTACCAGGTTCGCCTGGTGCGCCAGTTGCGCCTTTCTGGACCGGGAGGCCCTATGCACGGTCACTCACGCCTCGTGACGTCTCACCTGGATTACTGCAACGCCTCACATGGGGCTCCCTTGAAGGGCATCCGGAGGCTACAGTTAGTCCAGAATGCGGCTGCTGGTGATAGATGGAGCCCCTCGTGGCTCCGTGATAACACCCATCCTGCGCAGGCTGCACTGGCTACCTGTGGCCTTCGGTGCGCTTCAAGGTTTTGGTGACCACCTTTAAAGCGCCCATGGCATAGGGCCGGGTTATCTACGGGACCGCCTACTGCGACCAGATACCTCTCACCGACCCGTGCGCTCTCACAGGGAGGGACTCCTCAGGGTGCCGTCAGCTAGGCAGTGTCGTCTGGCGGCGCCCAGGGGAAGGGCCTTCTCTGTGGGGGCTCCCGCCCTCTGGAACGAGCTCCCCCCAGGACTCCGTCAACTTCCGGACCTTCGTACCTTCCGTCGCGAGCTCAAGACACATTTATTCATCTGTGCAGGACTGGCTTAGATTTTAAATTCTATAGGGGTTTTAATTGATTTTAATATTTATATTTCTATTTTTAATGATAGGGCATTGGAATAAGTTTTTTAAAGATTATTTTAATTTTATGTATCGATGTTTTATATGCCTGTGAACCGCCCTGAGTCCTTTGGGAGATAGGGCGGTATATAAATTTAAATAATAAATAAATAAATAAATAAATCCAAGTCAAAAATTTTGCCATTTGCCTGAAAAATAAAAATAACAAAAAATAAAACTATTGTTAGAAATTTATTACACTGTTCTTATGGACAGTTGTTACAAAAATAATCTAAAAAGCATAGATTAGGATATTGATTAATAGAGTAGTGTCCTTCTATGCATTGCTCATCATTTGTAAAACAAGACAGAATACTGTATAATGTAATGAATAGCCCTGGGCTTAAGAACTGCCAGTACCAACACTTATCAAATCTGTTACCTCAACTGATGAGCTCTAAGGGGAACATTCCTGGAAGGAGAATCATTGATTTGGTTATTCAGTAGATGGAAATGTTGAGCTCTTTGCTTTCCCTGCTTTCAGTTTTTGCAATGCACAATTGCAATCCAATGGTTAACATTTAATAGGAGCCCCAATAATACTAGTTGACTGGATGCCTTCTCTTTTTTATATATACATTGATATAATTCAAACTCATTTACCTGCACAATCATGACTACTGGAATTAATTTTATATAGCACATTTGCACGTTTTATTTGTGGGACTGTAATAGTAGGTAATGATTCTTCCTGAGTATAAGTTATCAAGTATAGCAATGCCTAATTAACCATAGCTTCCAAGAAGGCACAAGCTATAACATGTTGTACATTATGAGTTGCAGGATCCAAGCAATCTGTGTGTACAGCTTGAAGGATAGGCCCCTGGGTGGTCTCTCCCTATCTGCTGATCCCATACTACTTCTTGGTTTTCTCAGGAGCTCCATGAAATGAAGCAGTAAAGAGAACACTGGAATGGAACTGGTGGAAAAGAAGAAATGACTGTGACTGGACTTAAATAAGAGCTCATATTTAAGTCTACTTGTTGTAATAAAGGTAGAAAAATGTAATTACCTTTCTACCATTGTATTTGCAGAATGTTGACTAGTTACATTGCTTAAAATCTTGCATATTCTTGGGAGAAGTATGAGCCAGGAGGGCTAATTGGCGTAAACTATTATTATATGGCTAGGCATTTAGTGAATAAAATCTCCCAAGTTGAACCATTCTAGATCTAACAAAAATGGAGAATTATTGCTATTATTCCTTTTTGGGAAGTTTTTTTAATAATTTTTTTATAACAACAGAGTTTGAAGGGATTTTGGAGGCCTTCTAGTCCAACCCCCTACCCAGGCAGGAAACCCTACACCATCTCAGACAGATGGTTATCCAACATCTTCTTAGAAATTTCCAATGTTGGGCCATTTACAACTTCTGCAGGCAAGTTGTTCCACTTATTAATTGTTCTAACTGTCAGGAAATTTCTCCTTAGTTCTAAGTTGCTTCTTTCCTTGATCAGTTTCTACCCATTGCTTCTTGTTCTAACCTCAGGTGCTTTGGAGAACAGCCCGACTCCCTCTTCTTTGTGGCAATCCCTGAAATATTGGAACACTACTATCATGTCTCCCCTAGTCCTTCTTTTCATTAAACTAGACATACCCAGTTCCTGCAACCGTTCTTCATATGTTTTAGCCTCCAGTACTCTAATCATCTTTGTTGCTCTTCTCTGCACTCTTTTTAGAGTCTCAGCATCTTTTTTACATCGTGGCGACCAAAACTGAATGCAATATTCCAAGTGTGGCCTTACCAAGGCATTACAGAGTGGTATTAACACTTCACGTGATCTTGATTCTATCCCTCTGTTTATGCAGCCCAGAATTGTGTTGGCTTTTTTGGCAGCTGCTGCACACTGCTGGCTCATATTTAAATGGTTGTCCACTAGGACTCCAAGATCCCTCTCACAGTTACTATTATTGAGCAAGGTATCACATATATGGTACCTGTGCATTTTTTTATTTTTTATTTGCCTAAATGTAGAACCTTACTTTTTTCACTGTTAAATTTCATTTTGTTAGATAGCGCCCAATGTTCAAGTCTGTCAAGATCCTTCTTTATCTTGAGCCTATCTTCTGGAGTGTTGGCTATTCCTGCCAGTTTGGTGTCATCTGCAAATTTGATGAGTTCTCCATCTATCCCCTCGTCAAAGTCATTGATGAAGTTGTTGAAGAGTATTGGGCCTAATACAGAGCCTTGGGGTACTCCACTGCATACTTCCCTCCATAATTCCATTGACTACACATTGAGTGCGGCTGGTCAGCCAGTTACGAATCCATCTGGTGGTGGTGCTGTCTAACCCACATTTTTCTACTTTATCTAGTAGTAGGTTATGGTCTACTTTATCAAATGCTTTACTGAAGTCCAAGTAAATTATATTGTTTATTAAGTTTACTGATAAAGTGATAAGACTGTAGTTACAGAGATCTCTGGAAGATACGCATATAGAATGGAAATCACATTATGCACAACTTGCATAAATTGGCTCTTTATGGGATTGGGGTGCCCTAGAAACAGCAAATTTGCTGTGTTGGATTGCCCTGGGCTCATACCTCCTCTTTAGGAACAGGATGAACTGGGACCAAGAGGGCTATTGCACACTTTGGGCTGGTGCACTAATATCTAGAACAGGATTGTCATTCGTGTCTTTCCTGCTAGATGGTACTGTTCATCTTGTCTCTCATTGGGCCATCTAGAAACTTCAATTGGTCCAGAAGGTGGTTTATGTGTATGGACTGTGTAATCTCTTGTCCAAGTCCCTCCTTAACAATGTGTTCTTTCCTCCCATTACAGTTCTTTTACACTTCCCCAAGTACTTTTTTTAAATTTCTTTTGTCACAACAAATACCCAAACAATTGTTATAGATAAAACAACATATTTTGAAGAAAATATACATATATGTATAAAAATATGCATCAACTATATCAATTTGATATGATGAAGGGAACAATAGGACAGGAACGGTAGGCACTTTTGTGCTCTTATGCACGCCCCTTATAGCCCTCTTAGAAATGGGGTGAGGTCAACAGTAGACAGTTTTTGGTTGAAGATTTTGGGATTTTGAGTCAAGACTATGGAGTCAGGTAATGAGTTCCAAGCATTAACAACTTGTTACAGAAGTCATATTTTCTGCAATCAAGTTTGAAGCGGTTGACATTTAGCTTGAATCTATTTTTTGCTCTTGTAGTATTGCGATTGAAGCTGAAGTAGTCTTTTATAGGAAGGATATTGCAATAGATGATTTTGTGTGTTAAACACAGGTCATGTCGAAGTCGACGGAGTAGTAAATTTTCTAATCCCAGGATTTCAAGTCTGTTGGTATAAGGTATTTTGTTGTTTTCGGAGGAGTGAAGAACTCTTCTAGTAAAATATTTCTGGACTCTTTCTATTGTATTTATGTCAGAGATGTGGTATGGGTTCCAGACGGATGAGCTGTATTCAAGAATAGGTCTGGCAAATGTTTTGTATGCTCTAGTTAGTAGTGTAGAGTTTTTAGAAAAGAAGCTACGTAAAATTAGGTTTACAACTCTTAGGGCTTTTTTCGCTATGTAGTTGCAGTGAGCTTTGGCACTAAGGTCATTAGATATGAGAATTCCAAGATCTTTGACAGGGTGGGGGTCATCAGTTAGGTAATGTCCATCAAGTTTGTACTTGATATTAGGGTTCTTTTTTCCAATATGTAAGACTGAGCCTTTGCTGGTTGAGATTTGGAGTTGCCAAGTTTTAGACCAATCAGAAATTAAGTCGAGGTCTTCTTGAAGAGTAGAAGTGTTATTGGTGGTATAAAATAGTTTGACATCATCAGCAAAGAGAACACAATAACTTGAGATGAGGTCGCAGAGATCATTTATGTAAAGTATGAAGTGTTGTTCCAAGAACACTACCTTAGGGAACGCCACTTTTGACAGGAGCAGGATTTGATAGAGCGTTGCCAATTTTGACCACTTGTTGTCTGTTTGACAGGAAGGCATTTATCCAATTGTGAAGAGATCCCGAAATGCCGTAGGATTTTAGTTTGAGGAGTAGTTTATCATGTACTACTGAATCAAAAGCTTTGCAGAAGTCTATGTAGATTGCATCTATTGCTTTTCCTTGATCAAGGTTTGTAGTCCATATGTTTTTGCAGTGGAGAAGTTGTAGATTACAAGACATTTTTTTTCTGAAACCAAATTGTTTATTAGAGAGAAGGTTGTTTGTTTCGAGATGGAGTGTAATGGATTGGTTTATGATGGATTCCATTACTTTGCATGAGACACAACATAGAGAGATAGGTCTATAATTTTCAACAAGGCATGGATCTCCTTTTTTGAAGATAGGGATGACTGTAACTAGAGACCAGAGTTTTGGAAGGGAACTAGTTTTGAAGGCTTTATTAAAGATAATGCTTAGGGGTTCAGCTATATTAATTGAAAGTTTTTTTCACATAGTCCATCTGGTCCAATAGATAATGATGGTTTCAGGTTGCGAAGGGCTTTTTCAACATTATCTTCTGTAAAGTCCACGTGGGTTAGGTTGTTGTTTTCATCTGTGGAGTCTATGTGTGTTGAGTCGTTGTTAACATTTTTGATACGATTGAGGAATGTTGGATATGAGCCATCACTGTTTACAAAGACTGAGCCGAAGAATGTGTTAAAGAGGTTTGCTTTAATTGTTTCGTCGGTACATTCTTTACCATTCTTTTAGTGGTGGAATGGTTCTTGTTTCTTTTAGCTTATTGTTTACAAAATTATAAAAAGCACGACTGGAATTGGTGCGTAGAAGGTTTTCTTCTTGTTTAGTGTGGTAAATGTTACATTTTGTTTTTATTTGGTTGCAAATATTTTTGTAGCGGTTTTTGAACTTTACTACATAACCTTTTTTGTTTTTTTTCCAGAGGGATTTTTTTTTTTGGATTGCAGCTTTTTTATTGATATGGGAAATTTGCTTTTCCTATTGATTTTGGTGATGATTTGTGGTACATATAGTTTGATGATTTTATTAATTTCAATTAGGAATACTTTATAGTGGTCTTCTGAAGTGATACAGGTTGAGAATAGATTATGCCAGTCAAGAAATGAATGATCATTGTTTATAAGGTCATAGTTGGCTTTTTTAAAATTGTAGTTTGGAGTACTATTGTTGAGGCGATTTATGCGAGGGCGTATGTTTAAATAAAAGTCTGTCATGCAGTGGTCGCTGTTGGAAAAGGGTTCTTTTACTTGTAGTCCATAAATAGAGTTTGCGTTATTACAAAAGATGAGGTCGAGGCAGTTCTTGAGTCTAGTATTGTTAGTTACTAATTGTTGAAGGCCTAGGTTTGTAACTGCATTGTATAGAGTAGTATGGATTGGTTCGGTTGTACATTCATTTGTTATCCAGTTTATAGAAGGTAGATTTAGGTCTCCCAGAAAGATGAGAGATGATTGAACTTCCTCAAGGTTGGTTTCTAAATTTCTTTCCAGGTGAAAACATAATTTTTCTGCTGTCCCTTTGAGGATTAATTGTTGTAAAGCAATGCTTTCCAATTTTATAACTTTTAGCTTCATATTGTTAGTCACCAATTTATTTTTTTTTTTCAGTTATGCAGTCTGCTTTTAATATTTAAACTCTGTAAATTGCCTGGAGTCCTGCTGTTTTCTGGAAGTCAGATAAATTTCATAAATAAATAAGATGAAGTGGTAACAGTCTATGAAGACTAAGCTTCTGTTTCCCTCTCTTTCATACCCAGAAAGCAAGAAAAGAAAGCATAGTCCTTAGGAAAGGGGCAGAAAATGCTTTAGTCTGTCCATTTGAAACATGTAGCCATAGGGTTCATCCAAGCCATCTGGATTTTATTTTTATTTCTGGTTTTGTAAATTATTTTGATTGTATTATTATACTAGCTCAATTTGTCTGGATTTTCTCTCTTTTTCTTCCATCTTTCTTTAAGATTTGCTTCCATATCCTTCCGTGGATACTGCTTCTTTAACTGGAGACAATAGGGTAGGCTATAGTTCTGACCTTTTCTGAATGAACCTTTGTTAAGAATACTTATCCACATAATATAATATAATACAACACAACACAACACAGCACAACACAACATAACATATAACGTAACTATATATACCCTGTTTTCCCCAAAATAAGACATCCCCTGATAATAAGCCCAACTGGGCTTTTGAGCGCATGGCAATAAGGCCAAGTGCTTATTTCAGGGTTCAAAAAAATATAAGACAGGGTCTTATTTTGGGGGAAACATGATGTATTTTGGGGAAACACACAGATACATAGATACATACATGATAGATACATATATCCTCAGTCCTTACCCGTTCCTCGGGCGGCCATGATCCTCAGAGCTTGGGTCTTCGGTTGATGTTATGTAATGCTCGGTCTGTGGTTAATAAAGCCCCCCTGATTTGTGATCTTATTCAGGGGGAGTCCGCGGACCTCATGGGCATTACGGAGACCTGGTTGGGCCCAGAGGGGGGGTGTCCCCCTTGTTGAGTTGTGCCCTCCGGGTTTCCGAGCATTTCATCAACCGAGGGCCCAAGGTAGGGGTGGGGGGGTGGGGTTGTTATTAGGGAAGATCTAGAGCTGAGGGAGGCCACTGTTCCTCAGATTGCCGGTTGTGAATCCCTCTTTGTGAGGTGGGGCCATAGGAATCAGTTGGGTTTGTTGATCACGTACCTGGCTCCTTGCTGCGTGACTATAGCCCTACCCGAGTTGTTGGAGGTGCTTGCCGGGGTGGCGGTTGAGACCCCCAGATTTATAGTCATGGGGGATTTCAACTTGCCATCGACCGGCTTGTCATCGACTGCAGCCCGGGAGTTCCAGGCTTCCATGACGGCCTTGGACCTGATTCAAGTAACTGATGGCCCTACGCACATGGGAGGATCTAATTTATATCTCTGGACAGTGGCTAAATGATCTGGAATTAGATGATTTAGTAACAGAACCGGTGTCATGGTCAGATCATTTTCTCCTTCGCCTGGACTTTCGGACCGCCACCCACCACCGCAGGGAGACGGAACCAATACGTTGGTTCCGTCCCAGGCGCCTGATGGACCCCGAGAGGTTCCTGACGGAGCTTGGGCCATTCCCTGAGGATCTGGCCCACGGCACGACTGAAGAACTAGTCGTGGCCTGGGAGCAGGCCGCGGCTGGAGCTTTGGACCGTGTCGTGCCTTTGCGGCCTCTGACCCGGCGCAGATCTCAACCGGCCCCTTGGTTTTCCGAGGGGCTGAGGGAGATGAAACGCTGGAGAAGACGCCTAGAAAGTACCTGGAGGTCCAGTCGTTCCGAAGCTGATCGGACACTAG
The DNA here is from genome assembly GCF_028640845.1 of Ahaetulla prasina. NCBI lineage: Eukaryota > Metazoa > Chordata > Lepidosauria > Squamata > Colubridae > Ahaetulla > Ahaetulla prasina. The sequence continues at coordinate 40,068,827 of NC_080544.1, read as the reverse complement.
TTAGGTCTTATTCTAAGGCCTACCTAGTGGCAATGAGGGAAGCGAAATGTTCCTACACTTCCACCCTCATTGCATCGACAGATAACCGCCCGGCTGCCCTGTTTCTGGTGACCTGCTCTCTCCTCCATCAGGAGGTGCGGGATGACCCTTTGCAGGGACGTGCCGAGGAGTTTAGTGGTTATCTATACGATAAAATCAATCAGCTCCGGGATGGCCTGGACCGTAATTGGGATGATCCAAGTGAGAGGGCGGAGTTGCATCTTGTCGAGATTGTTTGGGATGAGTTTGATCCTGTGGCTCCCGAGGACGTGGACAGGTTGTTGGGGAGGCTTCACGCCACTACATGTTTACTGGACCCATGCCCTTCCTGGTTGGTGCTGGCCACACAGGAGGTGACACGAGGCTAGCTCCAGGGGATTATCAACGCTTCCTTGTCGGAGGGGGTTTTCCCTGCTGCCTTGAAAGAGGCGGTGGTGAGACCCCTCCTCAAGAAGCCTTCCCTGGACCCAGCTATTTTGGGTAATTATCGTCCGGTCTCCAACCTTCGCTTTGTTGCGAAGGTTGTAGAGAGTGCTGTGGCGCAGCAGCTACCCCAATACCTGGATGAAGCTGTCTATCTAGACCCGTTCCAGTCCGGCTTCCGACCCGGATACAGCACAGAGACAGCTTTGGTCGCGTTGGTGGATGATCTCTGGAGGGCTAGAGACAGGGGTCATTCCTCTGCCCTGGTCCTGTTAGATCTCTAGCGGCTTTTGATACCATCGACCATGGTATCTTGCTGCGCCGGTTAGGGGGATTGGGAGTGGGAGGCACCGTTTATTGGTGGTTCTCCTCCTATCTCTCTGATCGGTCGCAGACGGTGTTGACAGGGGGGCAGAGGTCGGCCGCGAGGCGCCTCACTTGTGGGGTGCCGCAGGGGTCGATTCTCTCGCCCCTTCTGTTCAACATCTATATGAAACCGTTGGATGAGATCATCAGTGGCTTTGGGGTGAGATACTAGCTGTACGCTGATGACACTCAGCTGTACTTTTCCACCCCGGGGCCACCCCAACGAAGCTGTTGAAGTGCTGTCCCGGTGTTTGGAAGCCGTACGGGTCTGGATGGGGAGGAACAGGCTCAAGCTCAATCCCTCTAAGACGGAGTGGCTGTGGATGCCGGCACCCCGATACAGTCAGCTGCAGCCGCAGCTGACTGTTGGGGGCGAGTTATTGGCCCCAAGGGAAAGGGTGCGCAACTTGGGTGTTCTCCTGGATGAACGGCTGTCGTTTGAAGATCATTTGACGGCCGTCTCCAGGAGGGCTTTTCACCAGGTTCGCCAGTTGCGCCCCTTCCTTGATCGGGATGCCTTATGCACAGTCACTCATGCTCTTGTTACCTCTCGCTTGGATTATTGCAATGCTCTCTACATGGGGCTCCCCTTGAAGTGCACTCGGAGGCTTCAGTTAGTCCAGAATGCAGCTGCACAGGTGATAGAGAGAGCCTCACCTAGCTCCCATGTAACACCACTCCTGCACAGACTGCACTGGCTGCCTGTGGTCTTTCGGGTGCACTTTAAGGTTTTGGTTACTACCTTTAAAGCGCTCCATGGCTTAGGCCTGGGTACTTACGGGACCGCCTACTGCTACCTCATGCCTCCCACCGACCCGTACGCTCACACAGAGAGGGACTTCTCAGGGTGCCGTCCGCCAAACAATGTCGGCTAGCGGCCCCCAGGGAAAGATCCTTCTCTGTGGGGGCTCCTACCCTCTGGAACGAACTTCCCCCTGGTGTCAAGGTTCCAGAAAAACCTCTTCTGCATAAAAAAAACGCAGAAGCCATGGTTTCCAGGCCTGACACCTGGTTTGCGACAAATACCTGACCTTTCGCCGCGAATTGAAAATGTATTTATTTACTCGCTCGGGGCTGGCTTAAGTTTTTTGTTATATTTTTAAATCTCAAATTTTATACTTTTAAATTTTATATGAATTTTAACAGGTTTTTGGATTTTAAATGCTTTAAAGTTTCGGCCAACTGTATAATAAGTTTTTTAATTTTGTTTTTAATTGTATATTGTTTGTGTTTTATTCTGGCTGTACACCGCCCTGAGTCCTTCGGGAGAAGGGCGGTATAGAAATCTAATTAATAATAATAATAATAATAATAATAATAATAATAATAATAATAATAATAATAATAATAATAATAATAATATATAAATACACACACACATATATAGATATATACATAATATATATATTTCTCCCTTCCCTCCCTTTATCCCCTCTATTTCCTTTCCTTCTCAGTTTTTCACATTCATATAAGTATATATGAACACAAAGATAGGTCTAGAACTGACAGGTTTCTGGTTTCTAGCCTTGGGCCTTAACCATTACCCCCAAATGGCTCCCAAAACTATTCTTACAAACTTATTTTTAAGTAGACTTTATTTTTGAGCTAGCTCTTCCATTAATATTTTATATGAATTCCTATCACCTTCGTCAATGTTGCTGAAGGGTATGACTAAAAGTTGGAGCAATGTCTGAAGTTACAGTAGTACCCTGTTTTCCTGACATCCCCAGATAATAAGCCCAATTGGGCTTTTGAACGCATGCGCTAAAATAAGCCCTCCTGAAAATATTTAAACACATGTGCAGCAGGTCCCCGCCATTTCCTCTGGTTAGGATTAGGGAGACAGCTGCAAGTCAGATAAGATGGCAAGAGGAGCCCCGTCTTGCTCCATGCGTCCCAAAATAATAAGACCTGCCCAAAAATAAGACCAACTGCTTATTTTGGGGTTCAAAAGAATATAAGACAGGGTCTTATTTTTGGGGAAACAGGGTATTTCTATTATTTCAACAAAGGCCATGTTTCATATTTGTGGCATTTTATAGGTTAAACTTATTAAATTGCTAAATTTATGGATGGATTAAGTCCTTTGCACTCCTGTAAAAACATTGTAGGAAATGTGTATGTGGGGGAAATATAACTAATTTTCAATATTTTTCATCAATTGCTGATGTCTGCTCATGAAAAACATTACAAAAGGGATTCGGCCACATCCAGGCACTGGGCATACCTGATACAGAATACCATCAGACGATGTCTATTTTATTAATTATAGTAGGGGAGTGTTGCAAGGGAAATTATGCATAATTCTGTAGCTTCCTGTATCCTGTTTGAACTGTTCTGGTTGGCTGATATGAGACCATACTTGAACTTCATGCTGTTTGCACAATATGCTAAATTTCCCATGGCATTATGTAGTATTAAGCTTTCTTCCCTCAGAAATACACTGATCTTTCTGAAGTGATGTATAATCTTAACTATTTGTGAAAGTATTAAGGGATCATGCTTAAGCTGGTACACTGGAATTTTTGGTATATTTTCAAACTATTTAGCTTAATTTTATTGATTTTTAAAAAAAACAAATGCTTCACTATGATTCTGTTATTTTAGGTTTGTTTGCTTGATTGGGTAAAACCTTACACAGAGGTTTGTATTTTGACCTCACAGGAGAAATTCAACTCTGGGAGGACACCACCTTGAGGTAAAGCGAAAATCCAAAAGGATGACAGTTAAGTCTTCTTGTATACGAATTCCTACCTAAGAAACACATGGTGCAAAAATGACCTGGGGAGTTTCTGAAGTAGAGTCATTGGCATCTAAGTATCTTCATAAAGTATTTGTATCAGTGGGTGATTAAAGCAGCATGATTCCAAGAGAACGTCGCAAAAATTAATTCCTCCATGGTTGCTTGCTCAGATAGTTCAGGAAGATATTTTCCAGCTCTTGGTATGTCAGAACTCCTTGAAAATCCTGACTTTTCATAGCCATATCCAGGGCTATGATATGCCTGCTTCCACAGCTCTTATTATTAGAAGGGAGTCAGATTGATTATGTGGCTGTCTCTGTGACCTACAACTAGCAGGGTGAATCTGAAATTTGCTGTTGGATTAACATTAATGATAAGCACAATCCAACCAAAGTTAAAGTGCTGTCTACATAGGTCCAATAATTATCTTTTATATAGCTTCTTTCAATGGTGGGGATGGGAAGATATTGCCCTAACAGCCTACTGCCAATAGCATTTAAGCATATATTTAACTGAATAATATAATGCCGTGCCTTGTGAGCTGCCCTGCCTCCCAGTGGAATTCTGTGTACAATTTAAAGCACTGGTGATTACCAATAAAGCCTTGCATTGCACAAGGTTAGTTTATTTGTACATCTCCCCAGCTGGGTAGCCTTAAAAGCCCTGGCTTTTACCCCAGGCAGTGAGACCAGGCTGTTAACAGAACTTAATATTTGGATTGGGAGATGTCTTTTAGGGTCTTCAGTACATTTTGGTGCTTTTATGATACTCTCTATAATTTTTTGTATTGTGAGTTTCCTAGAGATATAAGATAAAGATGTGTGGCTGTATACCTTCAACAAACAAACAAACAAACAAATAAACAGATAAATAAATACATTTATTTATTATTTTGGATTATCCCTAATATCATACTTTTTATAATTCTCTAGTTTTAAAGATATGGGAGTTCGTCTACATTATTTTCAGGAAATTCATTTTTAAAACTCTATTAATTTTTTAAAAATAGCCTAAATAGAAGCATAAGATGTTATAACCCACTATTTTGATCGTGTGACCATGGAGATACTGCAACGGTTGTAAGTGTGAAACATGCTCATAAGTCACTTTTTTCCAGTATTGTTGTAATTTTGAACAGTCACTAAATGAACAGTTGTAAGTTGAGGACTACTTGTATATCCTGACAGATTCTAGGCCAGTGATGGTTAACCTTTTCCAGAACGAGTGCCCAAAGCGTCCACGTGTGCACGCGAATGCGCGCCCGCACCCCAAAATGCAATGCACACATAGCCCCCTGCACGCACCCCACCCACTGCACATGCATGCGTGGCCACCCTGCTAATGTACGGGGGGGTGTCCGTGCATGCGCGGCAGAGACCTGAAGACCAGCTGGCCAGCAGGAGGCATGCACACATGCGTGGCACAGCTGAACTGGGGCGACAGCTTGTATGCCCACAGAGGGGGCGCTGTGTGCTACTTCTCGCATGCATGCCATAGGTTCACCATCACGGTTCTAGGCTATTCTAAATCTTTTTCCTCTCTCCTTTAGTTTGGGACTGCACAGTCTCTTAATTTTAACTTCTGTCTAAAAGTACTGCCTCCTTCCTGGGAAAGGTCTGTGCTGCCAAGAGTCTGTTTCTTCAGGTGCACATTGTATCACACCTGTCCCATACAGTATAAGCCATGATGACATTTTGCCATCATAAGATCATCATCCAATGGACAAGAATTATGTAATTTATACCAGCTGTTTGTGTCATCAGAAGAGAAATAAGACATAGTACAACATTGGCATTATTTATTGTAATGTCACAAATGTGTGGCATCATATATGATCTTCAACTCACTGATGTAGATGGTCATGGTTCAGAGTAAAGTACCAGAACTTGAGCAACTATGTAGTGCAGAACCATTCTCAGTAGAATTTACCAATGGATCACAAACTATATTTGTAGTATTTTCAAGATTTTTTAATATTAGTCCCCACAATATACATGCGGCTATATATCATGGCTTAGAAAATAATGACATTGTTAAAGTAATCAAATCACACTCCCTGCACAAGAAAATCACTTGTGAGATTTGGTTCTTTGGATCTGTGAAATGTGGAATGCAAATTCTGTAGTTCCATTCTTAATCCCTACTTTGCTATCTTATCCATGGAGCCTGATGTACACAAGTAGAGTTTGCAAAGCATATTTTCTTAGTAAATCTAATGTAACTTTTTTATTTATGGTGACACTGATCATTCCTTCATACTTTTAAAGTTCTTATTCTGTTTTAGCTGAAGAAGGCAGAACTGAATTGCATAGCAAAGGCAGTATAAGCTTAATCAAATTGCATTATTATCTTTCTCCACAAAATTCTTTTTACTAGACATGTACATAATGTTTTATGACATACACCTGGTCCTTCCTCTTATGGCACAGGGAAATATCTCACTGATACCTATCCTCATGCTGTTTATCCCTCACAGTTACTTTGTGTTTACATCTGAGTGGAGGTGCCTCCAGCTTCATAAATCTGTATGCAGTAGTATGGGCTCTCTAACAGCCATTCATTTTAATTATGTGTGACATAAAAGGACCACCTACTGATGAGACAATACAGCTGTAAGATTTTCAAGGTTGCTACAGGGAATACTTCATAACTGAAGTATGTTTTCCCTAAGGAGTTATACTACCATTTGATTTAATTTTTAATTTTTACATTTTAATCAAAAATAGATCAAATGGTAGTGGTACCCCCTGGGAAGCATACTTCAGATATGAAGCTGTTCATGTTTCCTTTAAATATGTAAAGCTGCCATTTATGTATAACTCATGAATGACATCCTGTGTTGCAAGCAAATATCCATGCAGTAGTTTCTATACTACTCTAGTAACAATAGTAAAAGTGCATACATGTATAGCCAGATTCAGAAAGGAAAGTAACATTACTAAAACATTTCAAGGCATAATTCTATTCAGTATGAAGTTAGCCCTAATTGAATACTGTATGTTTAGAGAAAGCTTGGAATCATATTTCTAGTCTCTGTCTTATACAGAAATCACATAACATTACCCTCTAAACATGAAAGAATGTTATATTTTTATTAATGTATACTTAAATGCCTATACATGCCTATAAGTGTTAAGTGCCTATAAATAAGTGGATTATAAGAGGCTAGTCCAAGTTCTTTTAAGATTGGTTTGGATAGAAAGAAGGAATGAGGTAGTGAAGGAAGGGTAGGAGGGGAAGGGAAGGAAAAGGAAGTATGTTGGCATCACAAATATGTAATAGAACCGGATAATCATCTGATCTTTGAAGTAAGCTTGAATCCATGTATGAAAGGGAAAATATAGTGTTAAGTTCTGGAAGTAACGAGGCTGGAGACCAGGGTAGTGACAACAGCTCTTTAATATAGGGTGAACCCAGCAACAGGCTGGGGAAAAACCTCTCCTTTTATACAGTTCTACTGGTGGCTTCGTCCAATCAGCAACGTGCTGATTTCCCGCTCAAATATTTAAAGGTACAGACAAGAATACATAACACTCCTCCCCTCCCAGAAAACACTTTGCCTCTATTTACATTTTATTTACATGTTATTTTTCGACGTAGTCACGCAAATAACCTGGGCGTCTCCTAGTTCTTTCAGACCTCGCGGTTCAGTTCTGGGTGGTGTTTTGAGCTGTTCGGAGGGTCTGTTTTCCTCCCAGCTCTTTCTCTAGGCCATCGGGCCCTGGATTATTTGTAGATTCTTTTCTTGGCCATCCGGCCCTGGATTACTTTTTGTAATTTTCCTGTCGTTTCCCTCGGGAACCTGATGGCGTCGCTGGACCTCCGGGACCTCAGCTAAGTCTTGCGCCTCCCGGGTCATGGTCAGCTGTGGGTTCAAATAAGGAGGGTCATAATTTGTTTGCTGTGGTTCGGTTTGTTCAGTTATTCGTCTCCTTATCTGATCTATGTGATGCCTCCATACTCGGTTGTCTTGTAATTCGACCAAGTATGACTTTGGGCCAGTTGTTTTATTATTTGCCCTGAGCCAACTTGGGCCGTCCCGTGGTTGCGGGCCCACACCGGTCGCCTATGCCCAATTCCTTGTTTTGTCTATTTCCCCTTGTAACCCTCTGGTGTGTAATGGGGACTCAAGCGGTCAAGTGGGCACGGAGTTTCCGTCCCATCAATAATTCGGCTGGGCTTCTGCCGGTGGCAGTGCTTGGGGTTCTGTGCTGAACGCCAGAAAGAAGTCTATCTTTGTTTGCCAGTCACCTGGCTTGAGCCTGGACAATGCCTCCTTAGCGCTCCGGACGGAACGCTCTGCAAGGCCATTCGGCAGGGTGGAAAGGCGCAGAGAGGGCATGTCGGATGCCCTCCTCTGCCAAGTATTCTTCAAACTGGGCTGCCGTGAATTGCGGCCCGTTGTCGGACACCAGAGTGTCAGGCAACCCGTGGGTTGCGAATAGGTGGCGCAGGGCTGCGATTACTGCCTCGGCCGTAGTGGATTTCATGAGTATGATCTCCAACCATTTAGAAAATGCGTCGACAACCACTAGGAAAGTTTGGCCATGGAAAGGGCCAGCAAAATCAATGTGGATTCTTGACCAGGGCCCTTGGGGTTTTCCCATTCCTGACTGGGGCCGTTGGAGGTAGGGGTCTGGACTCTTGGCAAGCCTGGCATTTCCTACCCTCTCAGCAATCTCTGAATCCATGAGTGGCCACCACACATAGCTTCTTGCTAGCCCCTTCATTCGGACGATCCCTGGGTGGCCTCGTGGAGGAGGTCCAGTACCTTTCCTTAATTTATCGGGATTACCACCGATCACCCCATAACAGGCACCCCTTGAGCCGAGAGCTCATCCCTTTTTAACAAATTTTAAAGTTCGCTGCGCAGCGGGCCACCCTCTTGTACCCAACCGAGTACAGTCCTTAACATAATGTCCGGTATGATGCCGAGCCACTTCCTTAGATGTGACTGGGCCAGAGTCCAAAGAGTCAATAAGCAGGATGGGCGTCCCGGCGTGGGGTCTTCGATGGCCCCTGGTAGTGGGCATCTGCTTAACGCGCCTGCATGCCCCACTTCTTTCCTGGTCGATGCTGCAGCTTGTACAGTAAGCGGCTAAGAAAATAGTCCATCGGGTCAAGCGTGGCGAAAGTGCCACAGGCGTTGGTGTCGCCAGCCAGCATTGTTTGGCTGACGGCACCCTGAGGAGACCCTCTCTATGGGAGCGCACCGGTCGGTGGGAGGCATATGGTAACAGAAGGTGGTCCCGTAGATATCCGGTTCCTATGCCATGGAGCGCTTTAAAGGTGGTAACCAGCACCTTGAAGTGCACCCGGAAGACCACAGGTAGCCAGTGCAGCTTGCGCAGGAGAGGTGTTGCCAGCTTCCTCATTTGACTTATTACTTTGGTAACTGACACTTTCAGACTACTCTACATTTTTTTTTTAAAATTTACATTTATATCCCGCCCTTCTCCGAAGACTCAGGGCGGCTTACATTGTGTAAGGCAATAGTCTCATTCTATTTGTATATTTATATACAAAGTCAACTTATTGCCCTCCCAACAATCTGGGTCCTCATTTTACCTACCTTATAAAGGATGGAAGGCTGAGTCAACCTTGGGCCTGGTGGGACTTGAACCTGCAGTAATTGCAGGCAGCTGTGTTTAATAACAGGCTTCTTACAGCCTGAGCCACACCGCGGCCCCTATTTATCTAAGGTATCCAACCTTACTTATTGGGATCAAGCAATGTTTCCTAAATCAAAGATAATGGGCCATGGAAGGCAGTGTGGTTATATATTTCACTCAAAAATAAATCCTGAGTTCAGTTAAATAGGCTCCTAGGTAAGTACATATAGGATTAGAGCCTTAATTTCTCCATGTTATAGTAGAATAGAATAGTTTGATATCTGTAATCCATGGAAAAGTCATTTATATATGGGAAATTCTGGGGGGGGAGTTATATATGGAAAAGTACCAGGTAGAACCTATGAACAGAATTGGGACTGTACAAGTCAGATGCTATCAGCCCCTCCCCTGGCTCTCTGAACTGCTTTTTCTTGATGGTTTTAATCTCCAAGGATTTGGTGGGAGGGAGGATTGGCAGATAAAAATGGAAGGCCCTCTTTCTGGTTAACCTTTTTTAGGGCTGGAAGGGAGGACATCGTTCTAGAGTAAAAGCTATAGGGCTTCTGTGCCGTTGGGAAGCCTATGGCTGAGTACAGCCCCCACCCCATAAGGGGAAGCATCGCAAACCAGCACTAGGGGCAATGAGTTGTGATATTGGATGAGCAGGCTATTACTTGAGAGCAGGTTCTTTACTGCTTCAAAAGCCCTATTTTCCGACTTTCCCCAAGACCAAACAGTATTTTTTCCTAAAAGTCTATGCAGCGGTTCGGCAACGGTCGCTTTATTCTTTAAAAAGACCGCGTAAAAATTCACTAACCCCAGGAATGCCTGCAGCTCTGCTTTGTTTTTGGGCGCTGGAGCCTCTCTAATTGCCTTGACTTTGCTTTCAGTAGGGTGAATTCCTTTCTTGTCTATCCGGTAGCCCAAGAATTCGACGGATTCGACCCCTATCTGGCATTTGTTTACCTTGACTTTTAATCCGGCTGTCCGGAAAATGCCCAAAACCTTTCTTAAACGCTCCCCCAATTCCTCTATGTTTTCCCCTGAAATTAGGACATCATCGAAGTAGGGAACTACCCCTGGGAGCCCTTGCAGAAGACGTTCCATTAGGTTTTGGAACAGCCCTGGTGCCACACTCACCCCAAATTGCAATCGAGTGCACTTGAAGGCCCCCCTGTGCGTTACAATTGTTTGGGCTTCGGCTGTGCGGGTGTCTACGGGCAGTTGTTGGTAGGCTTGGGCCAAGTCTAACTTTGCAAAGACTTGCCCTTGCCCCAAAGAGTGCAGTAAGTGTTGCACCACGGAACCGGGTAAGCGCTTTTCTGTAAGGCTTTGTTAAGCGTCGCCTTGTAGTCAGCGCAAATTCTAATTGACCCGTCTGGTTTTATTGGGGTGACGATTACGCCTCCCACTTTGCGTGATCGACTGGCACCAAAATCCCTGATTTATGAGCTTATCTAGCTCCTTATCGATTTTTGGTTTTAGGGCAAAGGACTCTCCTCGCCTTAAGCCTAATGGGAGCTACCTGGGGTCTAAGTTGAAGGAAATAGGGGTCCCCTTGTACTTGCCCAGGCAGTCCTTGAAGACATCTTCAACTCGTTAAAGAGAATGTCTTCAGGTTACAGTCACTTGTAGATGCCAGTCACCCCATGCCCAGGGCACGAAACCAGTCTAGTCCCAACAGACTGGGCAGGGTCCCTTCCGATCGTGATGGGCAGGGTCTTCTATGTGGTCCGTACGACTCGGACGGAGGTGGTCCTCAACAGGGATGCGATTCTGGTAGTCATGGATTCGCAGCCGTTGTGTTTGCAGGTGGCGTCATGACTGACGGCAGTGACTTCGCCAAAGTGTCCCAGGACATGATGGTGATCGCTGATCCCGTGTCTACTTCGAGCCGCACCGCATTCTCTATTTTTGGTCTGGTGAAGATCTTCTTCTCCACTGGCCGAGGCGCGCCTATGACCACAGTCGCTTGGTTTGAATGCGCTTTTTGTTTGAGCCAATCGCGGTCGCCTTGCCGATTCCGCGCCTGATTGGCCGATTTGAATTTTCGGGAAGGTTGGGCCGCTGACAAACTTGAGCTAGGTGCCCTTCTTTCCGCACCGCCGACATGTCGCCCTTAAATTTGCAGCGCTGGCGCTGGTGTTGACCACCGCAGCTTCCGTGACTCGCCTCGGTCCCCTTTGTCGCTTTCTCGGTTCTGCAGACCCTTCCTCATCTTCACCGCCGGATTCGGTCTGAACCTCCTCCTGGTGCATCAGTTGTTCGCGCTTGCCTTGTGGGACCGCTTTTGCAGTGTCTCCGCTTGCGGGACATTTCATGTGCTCTGGCTTCGCCCAGAGCGCTGGCCAGCGCCAGGTTGTTTTGCTAGCAGCCGCCGCCGCAAACGGATGTCTCGGACCTCGGATGAGTTGCTCGAGGAGCACTCGCCCAGGTCGCGTATCCGCAGTCCTTGGACGCTTAGGGCGGCCATGTAGTCACCGATGGATTCGCCCCATCTGCCTTCGCCTCCGAATTCAAACCGCCGCACGATTTGGACGGCGCTAGCGCAAGTGGTTCCTTAGTAAAGTCTGTAGAGTTGGCCACGACACCGATTGTAGCGGCGCTATTCTGCCAGGGCTTCCGCGATATCAATGACCTCCGGACCGCAGTGACTTAAGAAATAAGCCCTTTTCCGTTATCTGAACCTTGCAGTTCGCTATTTCTAGAAAGCTCAAACGGGTCATACGTTCCCCATTTCTCTTTAGCCGGGTCAAACGGTGCGGGCGGAGTGTAACTGGCCATCTCCGCTTTTCTGCCCTGTGTTTGCTGGGTTCGGGTCTGTCGTGCTTCAGCTCGGTTCTGGTTCTCCTTAGCCTCGAAATCCCACCTTCGTCGCCAGTGTTAAGTTCTGGAAGTAACGAGGCTGGAGACCAGGGTAGTGACAACAGCTCTTTAATATAGGGTGAACCCAGCAACAGGCTGGGGAAAAACCTCTCCTTTTATACAGTTCTACTGGTGGCTTCGTCCAATCAGCAACGTGCTGATTTCCCGCTCAAATATTTAAAGGTACAGACAAGAATACATAACATATAGTTTAATGATAAATGAAAGATATTTATCAGAAATGCATGTCAGAAGGTATGAATTAGTGCCATCTAGACTGCTATGGGCACTTCACATAATAAACTGATAATAGGAACTGAGTAATATATAAATACTCATAATTCATAGGTTGGAATAATATGAAATTATTTTGTTACAAAATGCCACTTATGTTTGTGGAGTCATATTAAAGTAACGATGTTTGCTTGGAATGATGAAGAAAAGACATTATGGAAGAGAAAATGCATGACCGTAATTATGGCACTGAAGTTGAGGCAAATGTATTGTGCAATTGGTATATAGAGAAAATGGACAGTTGTAAAGAATTTGTTCAAAGAGAGCAAGAAATAGTTAATAGGATGCAGAAACTTCAGAGTGATCTAATGGAAATAAAAATGGTTTTGGAGTAGACCAAAAAAAGTGAAGAAAACTTAACACAACGTTAAGTGGCAGTAAGGGTAAAAATGGAGAAATGAGATGTGAAATGACTTATTTGACTTATTACTTTGGTAACTGACACTTTCAGACTACTCTACATTTTTTTTTTAAATTTACATTTATATCCCGCCCTTCTCCAAAGACTCAGGGCGGCTTACATTGTGTAAGGCAATAGTCTCATTCTATTTGTATATTTATATACAAAGTCAACTTATTGCCCCCCCAACAATCTGGGTCCTCATTTTACCTACCTTAAAAAGGATGGAAGGCTGAGTCAACCTTGGGCCTGGTGGGACTTGAACCTGCAGTAATTGCAGGCAGCTGTGTTTAATAACAGGCTTCTTACAGCCTGAGCCACACCGCGGCCCCTATTTATCTAAGGTATCCAACCTTACTTATTGGGATCAAGCAATGTTTCCTAAATCAAAGATAATGGGCCATGGAAGGCAGTGTGGTTATATATTTCACTCAGAAATAAATCCTGAGTTCAGTTAAATAGGCTCCTAGGTAAGTACATATAGGATTAGAGCCTTAATTTCTCCATGTTATAGTAGAATAGAATAGTTTGATATCTGTAATCCATGGAAAAGTCATTTATATTCTGGGGACATTCTGGGGGGGGAGTTATATATGGAAAAGTACCAGGTAGAAGCTATGAACAGAATTGGGACTGTACAAGTCAGATGCTATCAGCCCCTCCCCTGGCTGTCTGAACTGCTTTTTCTTGATGGTTTTAATCTCCAAGGATTTGGTGGGAGGGAGGATTGGCAGATAAAAATGGAAGGCCCTCTTTCTGGTTAACCTTTTTTAGGGCTGGAAGGGAGGACATCTGGCGAAGAAAGTCAAGACCTTTTCCTTGAATGTGGGTCTGGCTCTTCTGACTGGAAGAATAAACCAGTGAAATGGCTTCCCTCCAGAAGTTGTGTGTACTTCATCACTGGATGCTTTTAAAAAGAGATTAGACAACCATTTCTCTGAAATGGTATCGGGTCTCCTGCTTGAGCAGGGAGTTGAATTAGAAGACTTCCAAAGTCACTTCCAACACTGTTGTTTTGTTTTGTTACTGTTATATAATCCGCTATAGTACGATACTTGAGATATTTCCTACCACATCTCCCGCATTCTACTTATTTAAATAATATATTCATTGTCAATGTTTATCTATAAAAAGTAATCAGGCCTAATTTGAAACTAAAGTGAAAGTTACATCCACCCGATTCATTTTTGTTGTGTATCTAATGTAGAATGCGTGATACTGTATGCTATAAAGTGCAACTATTTAATATTTGGGTATGATAAATAGGAACTAAAGTATTTTTTACAAGGCACACCTGGTCATAAATATGAGGTAGGGATACACTTCAAAAGAGAAAAAGGACCACCAAGTAGATCGACCAAGCAAATTCAGAATATAGTAATGTAATGAATATACTAAAAAGACAAAGTCTTAAATTCTGGTGGGAAACAGCTTTGAGGTCAAACTATGAATTCCAGGGATTCTTCTATAGGTCAATTGCTGAAGAAATAGGTTGTAGAATGCAAATTGAGAAAGTCTAGAAAGAAATTAAGACATGAAAACAAACTTGGAGAAGTCTGAGAATCAAGTGGTCTGCAATGAAACTTGAGCTTTGACTGTTGAACAGACCTCTTTGCAAGTAAAGTTAGATTCAGAAATCTGCTTTTTTTACATTTCCCTGAAATGTTTGTTTTCTTTTTGAATAAATGCAAGTTGCTGAATATATACTATCTACATCATCCTGTCTCCATTTTTCACATTATAGATGAATGCTTACAGGTCAGGAGAGGAATAGTCACTCATTTTTTATGGGGTGGGTGGGAATCTTTTGTCCTACTGAGTCTTCCTGAGAACAATCCTCTCATAGTTTATATTTCACCAGAGTTCAAGTAGTAGTAGTTTGGGAATATATGCAGACCTCCTTGTTGCACTTTAAAAGCTTCCATACTTAATTTGGCATATGGTTTTGTGGATTACAACCCACAATGGATGCATGAAATGTTGTATCCCTATTAATGTGTGTATAGTCATCTCAAATGGGTAGGGAATGAAGGATGGAATAATAACATGACATCATGTTGAAAATTGTTTCATTTATTTACTTGTGCCTGAAATCATGGCACCAGTGCAAAAGGCCAGGGTTTGCATCAAGAGGTTTCACCTTTTATATCACTGCAATCTGTACCAGATACTCATGAAGTAGGAGAAAGTTTTAAACAGGATTGCAAAAACCTATGAGAATTATATCAGATAATAAATACATGAAAACATTTAAGCAACCATGATCTTTGTTCAAAATAAAACTCATTGATAACAGAAACATTTCAATATTAGTAATTTAAGCAACATATGTACTGTAGTAGAACTGGAAGTCATCATCATGGGACAAACTGGAAGTGACAGCTCTACCATATGATAGCTTATATTTGAAATTTCACCTAAGAATTTTCCTATTAAGTCACTAATGATGCGCACTTTTCAAATGTGAAGAACGTCAAGTTCTCAATGACACAGCAAACTAGTCTTCTAAATTCTATTTTATTTATTTCTGAGGAAATAAATGAAGGGAGAACATGAAATACAATTTATTTGTAAGATAAATTTTAGAAGGCTAAAATAAATTTTTATTACACATTAACAGATCTTTTAAAAACATAATTGTCAGCCTTAAGAGCAAATATGCTATTTAATACTCCAGCTTAAAAAAATAAATTATAATTTACCAAATACAAAGTTTTAAAGTTATGCAACAAAATGTAAATTGCTGTGTCAATTTCTTTGTTTTACATTCAGGAAAGTAGCATTCTTAGACTTTGTATACAAAAAAATTACAATGTATCTATATTTTTAATTATTCTATTATAAAATGAAAAAGTGGTTAACTTTTCTCAAAACAGTTCTGCGGTTATGATATTTTTGTCTAATTTGATTTGGAGACAAAACGTATACTTAGTTTGAGGGGAAAAATCCCAAATGTTTATTCAATGTAAGGTTTAAAAGTTCTGATGTACAATATAAAATTGTATTTCCTACTGAATGCTTGCCAATATAAATATTCTAGGATCTCTTAGTTTAAAAAAGTCTAAGAGTCCTTGAGTTATGAATGTAATGGAACCTGCCAATTAAATTTGTAACCTGAGGATTCGTTAGTGAATCACATAAAATGAACGTGATGACTCTCTGCTATCGCAGGGAGTGCACGAGGTATCTCAGGGTGGGAAAGCCATGGGGGGGGGAGAGGGTCTAGCGATGGAACAGGCCACCTGCTTCAGACCACCCAAGGTCTCCCCTGACTCATGCGCCCTCCCCTGGGGCCCCAAAATTGGTCTCCCTCCCTCCATCCTACCTATCCGGGTCACTTATAGTACCTTGTGAAGATCTAGTAAGCTATCTCCTCTCCAGCTCTCTGCCATGGTTTCTTTGCCCACTTGCAGTCTCAGTGCGAAAAGCATTTGCAAGCCAATGGCAGTCTTGAAGCAATGCGATTTCACTGCCCCAAAGTCTCATCGGCTTGTAAATGGTCTTCGGATGGATCTGGCGCAGGCCTCGGTTAGCTGAAAACAAAAGCCTAAGGTACTGTAGCGCAAGATCATGCAAGATTAGTAGTGCAAAATCTTGTGCTAGTGATCTTGCACTACTTTAGGCCTGTTGTGACCCAGGTTCCTGGACCCAGACTCCTGGACTCGGATGATTCAGAAAATGAGGGAGAAGACCTGGCAAGCCCTGTTTCTCTTGAGCCCTCTCCCTCCCTGGCACCCACTCAAAGGGAGGAGGAGGGGCCGGCACGGCCTGATTCTCCCGGGCCTTCTTCTGATTTGGCAACGCCCCAAGAGCAGTTTTGGAGTGACGC
Source organism: Ahaetulla prasina (assembly GCF_028640845.1). NCBI lineage: Eukaryota > Metazoa > Chordata > Lepidosauria > Squamata > Colubridae > Ahaetulla > Ahaetulla prasina. The sequence goes on along the minus strand of NC_080544.1, from coordinate 40,052,256 downwards.
AAGATTACGAAGACTTGATCGACGTGCGCAGCAGCGGAAGAGTTGGGACAAAGCCAAGTCATAATTGTCATGCAGTGACATCTGCAGAGACTATAAATAGGAGGCGGGACTTCCTGGTTTTTTGTCTTGGACAAAGCAATGAATTTGGCGCGAGCTAACTATTTCATGGAGGGAAGAATATATTCGTGAGTAATTCTGGCCTTATCTATAATTTCCTCGTTATCTCCAGAAACTTGGCAGGCCCGTGGGTAGACATGGCCAGGACATGTATCTATGTAAATAAAAGGGAAAAAAAGGAAGGCCTCTGACGGACTCTTTGCTGGGAGTATTGGGAGAAGGGAAACAGAACATTTTGTCCAAGACCTGACTAAAACATCTTCCACCAAAGATGGATCAGCAGCAGGTACAGCAGCAGTTAGAGCAGCTACACGCGGCTAATCAACAGCTCCAGCAGCAAGTGGCTCACTTGGCAGGCCAACTTGCTGCCAGGAATGTGCCTGCAGCCCCCCCCCATCCTCCCACTCCTCCTCCTCATCGCAAGTGCCCGATAACCGTGCCGGATAAGTTTTCTGGGCAGCCTGAGATGTTCCCGACCTTCTTGGGACAGTGCCAGCTCTACATGGCTATGAGGCCAGAGGATTTCCCAGACGACCGGGCTAAGGTGGCCTTCGTGATTAACCTTCTTTCCGGCTCGGCTGCTCGATGGGCCACGCCCTCTTGCTCCAGGACAGCCCCTGCTGGCGGACCAACAGCGTTTTGGCAGCACCTCGCACCATGTATGAGGACCCGTTCGAATGCTGACGGCAACCAGGCGCCTTAAGGAACTCCGTCAAGGGAAACGCCTGCAGGAGTACATCGCGAATTTCGTCTTTTGTGCCAGGACTCTGACTGGAATGATGCAGCGCTGGTGGGCCAGCGTTCAGGAGGGACTCTCAGAGGAATTGCAAGGCAGCTGGCCGCTGGAGGCGCCACGGACCCTCGACAACTTGGTGCCTTGTCTCCGCCTCGATGCCCGTCTGCAGCGGCGACCGTCCCGTCGCACCCCGGGACCCTCCGTCGACATCTGCACCCCACTTCCTGCACCACCAGCACCCAGGGTCGCCCACGTTTTGTAACCGCTGCGGAAGAGCCCATGGAGTTGGGGCGGCCAGACCTCGCCTAACAGCCCAGGAGGCGGAACCGGGCGCCAAGGGGATTGTGCCTGTACTGTGGGGAGCCCGGCCACTCGCTGCTTCTTGCCCCAGAAAGCGAGTGGGGCACGCCGGTCCCGAATCACAGCGTGACCAATCGAAGCAGGCAGGCCCGACCTCGGGAAACCCTAGGTCGGGCACGTACTAACCCCACTGGGCGTTGGAAGTAGACTCTGGGCCCCTCGGCATCTGATTCTGGACACACGGATATGGTTGGGGAACCAGTCGGACGGGCTCCAGGCGCATGCGCTGGTGGACTCAGGGCCACAACAAACTTTATGGACCAGGCCTTTGTGACCCAGTTTGCGGTCCCGTGGTTCCGTGGACCCTCCGATGCGGTAGAGACAATTGATGGCGAGAACTGGTGTCCGGCCCCATTAAATTCGCCACCCAGCCTTTGCGCCTGGCTATTGGGGACCATGAGGAGGCGATCCAGTTTTATGTCACGGCGGACCTTCATTTTCCCTTGGTCCTTGGGTTGGCCTGGCTTGGACCCACGATCCTCAGGTGGCCTGGTCGCTGAACGCCATCTCTTTCGAGTCTGCAGTGCGTCGATCACATCCGCCACACCTGTGCCGCCAGAACGTCCCCACCGCTGCCATCACCTTGCCTCCTGAGCTGGCGGACTTCGCCGGCGTGTTCAGCGAGAAGGAGGCGGACCGACTACCCCGCATCGGCCCCTACGATTGCCCGTGGACCTTCTGCCCAACGCACCACTGCCTGTGGGGCGCCTGTATTCCATGTCGGGCCGAGTTGGCGCCCTCAGGGACTTCCTGGACAAAAACCTGGCCCGAGGTTCATCCGCCTTCAAAGTCCCTCTCTCGGCCCCGGTCCTCTTTGTGAAGAAGAAGACAGGGACTTGCGCCTATGCTGTGATTACCGCCGGCTAAACGCCATTACGGTGCGGAATCGCTACCCCCGCCGCTCATCCGGAGCTACTGGAAAGGTTGCGGGAGGCCACGATCTTCACCAAGCTCGATCTCCGGGGCCTACAACCTGGTGCGGATACGAGAAGGCGAATGGAAGGCGGCATTCGGCACCCGATACGGACACTACTGAATACACTGTCATGCCATTTGGGTTGACCAATGCTCCGCCGTTTTCAGCACTTCATGAGCAGCGTGTTCGAGACATGTTGGATCGGTTCGTGGTTATCTACCTCGGCGACATCCTGATTTACTCCCGGTCCAGGAAAGCCACCTTCACACGTCAGTCTGGTTCTGCAACGCTATGGAGCAACAACTCAATGCGGCTGAGAAATGCGTCTTCTTCCGGACTTCCATAGAATTCCTCGGCATATCATCTCGCCCGAGGGCATAGCCATGGACCCATGTAAAGTAGAAGCTTTGTGTAGCTGGGAAGCCCTCGTCGGGTGAAGGATGTTCAGCGCCTACTGGGCTTCGCCAACTACTACCGGACCTTCATCCCGGCTTCGCCACACTGACAGCTCCACTTACCCAGCTCCTCAGGAAGAAGGTTGCATTCGGTGGGGTCCCCGCAGCAAGAAGCATTCACAGCCCTCAAGAAAGCCTTCGTCACGGAACCCGTCCTGAGGCATCCCGACCCGCTCCGGCCTTTTGTGGTGGAAACGGACGTCAATGTGGCTCTGGGAGCGGTGCTGCTACAGGCTCCGACGAATGGCGGCACACTTTTCCTGCGCTTACTACTCCGGAAACTCAACCCTTCCGAGCGCAACTACACTATCTGGGAAAAAGAGTTGCTGGCTATCAAGGCTGCATTCGAGGCTTGGCGACACCATCTGGAGGGCCCGACATCAGGTGGAGGTCCGAACGGACCATCGGAATCTCGAGCACCTCACCACAGCTCGGAAGTTAAACCAGCGGCAGATCCGTGGTCGTTGTTTTTGCCCGGTTCAACTTCCGCGTGACCTACATTCCCAGCGGTCACAACCGAGGGCGGATGCCCTGTCCAAGCCAGAGTACTCTGCGCCAAGGACCCCTTCCTCCACGGACAGTGCTGCCGCAGAAGCCTTGGCCGCAGCACGGGAGCCAGTGGACTTGCGGGCCCAGGTGCGAGGCGCAGCGCCAGGACGCCTGGTCGCAGCAAAGGAGAGCGGAGGTGGGCCCCACGCCCTTGGACCTTGGAGGAGGACTTACTCAAGTTTCGGGGCGATTATATGTGCCCACAGGACCACTCCGAGCCCTCGTCATGACCCAGTGCCACGACAACCCTGCAGCAGGACATTTTGGGTTCTTCAAGACCTCCACCTGGTGACACGGACCTTTTGGTGGTTCTTCGAGTGCGGCATGATATACATGCCTACGTGACATCCTGCGACTGCGTCGGCAAGCCAAGACCGCCACGGGGCCCCTCCCGGCTCCTCCAGCCCTTGCCGACACCCGACAGACCCTGGGGCGATCTCTATGGATTTCCTGACAGACCTGCCGCCCTCTGGGTTCACCACGGTGCTGGTGGTGGTGGACATGCTCACCAAGATGGCACACTTCATCCCATGCCGCTGGACTGCCCACAGCCGCAAAACGCCCGCCTTTCTGCAGCACATCTTCCGCCCATGGTCTACCGGACAGGGTGGTTTCGGACCGCTGGAGTTCAGTTCACAGCCCGCTTCTGGAAGAGCCTGATGGCCGCGTTGAGGTGCAGGTATGTCTGTCGTCATCGCACCATCCGGAGACCGACGGGGTACAGAGAAGGTCATCGGTATACTGGAACAGTATCTCCGCTGCTTCATCAACCAGCAACAGGACAACTGGGCCGACTACCTGTCTCTGGCGGAGTTTGCTTTTAACAACTCTCAGCACACCTCTACTCAGATGACCCGTTCTTTGCCAATGTGGGGTACCATCCGCGCTCTTCCCTCTGGCACCACCGGACTCTCCTGTTCCCGAAACGCAGACCTTCCTGACGGAATTGCATGCGGTCCAACAGTTGGTACGTCAGCAGCTGAATCGGGCAAAGGAGGACTACAAACGGTCCGCCGACCGCTCCCGACGGGCAACGCCCCCGCTGGCAGTTGGAGACCGGGTGTGGCTCTCCACCAAACACCTCCCGTCCGACCGCCCGGTAAAGAAGTTGGACCACCGATTCATCGGCCCGTTCCCTGTCGAGGCAGTCATCAACCCGGTAGCCTACCGACTGACCCTGCCACGATCCATGCGGATCCACCCCGTTTTTCACCGGTCCCTTCTGGTTCCTGAGGCCACACCGAGTCCCCTTCGGTGCCCAACAGCACCCGTCACTGTCGCTGAGGACGGATCGGAGGAATACGAAGTCCACAGCGTACGAGACTCTCGCTGGCTAAAGGGTCGTTTCCAATATTTGATCGCGTGGAAGGGATACGGGACTGATTTCTCCTGGGTAGATGCCTCCGATGTTCATGCCCCTGACCTGGTGCAGGCCTTCCATGAGCAGAACCCAGCCCGACCGCATCCCGATCACAGCCCGGGGAAGGGCCCTGCGGTGAGGATAGTGTTGTGACCCAGGTTCCTGGACCCAGACTCCTGGACTCGGATGATTCAGAAAATGAGGGAGAAGACCTGGCAAGCCCTGCTTCTCTTGAGCCCTCCTCCCTGGCACCCACTCAAAGGGAGGAGGAGGCCGGCAAGCCTGATTCTCCCGGCCTTCTTCTGATTTGGCAACGCCCAAGAACAGTTTTGGAGGACGCAAGATTACGAAGGCTTGATCGGCGCAGCAGCGGAAGAGTTGGGACAAAGCCAAGTCATAATTGTCATGCAGTGACATCTGCAGAGACTATAAATAGGAGGCGGGACTTCCTGGTTTTTTGTCTTGGACAAAGCAATGAATTTGGCGCGAGCTAACTATTTCATGGAGGGAAGAATATATTCGTGAGTAATTCTGGCCTTATCTATAATTTCCTCGTTATCTCCAGAAACTTGGCAGGCCCGTGGGTAGACGTGGCCAGGACATGTATCTATGTAAATAAAAGGAAAAAAAAGGAAGGCCTCTGACGGACTCTTTGCTGGGAGTATTGGGGGAAGGGAAACAGAACAAGGCCTCTGTTTTCCACGAATGCACCAAAGCAGGCATAGGAACCTGGGGTCTGGATGGGGAGAAACAGACTCAAGCTCAATCCCTCCAAGACGGAGTGGCTGTGGATTCCGGCACCCCGGTACAGTCAGCTGCATCCGCAGCTGACTGTTGGGGGCGAATTAGTGGCCCCAAAGGAGGTGGTTCGCAACTTGGGCGTCCTCTTGGATGGCCGGCTGTCCTTTGAGGAACATCTGGCAGCCGTCACCAGGAGGGCTTTTTACCAAGTTCGCTTGGTTCGCCAGTTGCGTCCCTTCCTTGACCGAGATGCCTTATGCACGGTCACTCACGCTCTGGTTACGTCTCGGCTGGATTATTGCAATGCTCTCTACATGGGGCTGCCCTTGAGGTGCACCCGGAGGCTGCAGTTAGTCCAGAATGCAGCTGCGCGAGTGGTAATGGGAGCCGCTCGAGGCTCCCACGTAACACCTCTGCTCCGTAGTTTGCACTGGCTTCCTGTGGTCTTTCGGTGCGCTTCAAGATCCTGGTTACCACCTTTAAAGCGCCCATGGCTTAGGACCCGGGTCCTTACGAGACCGCCTGCTGTTACCGTATGCCTCCCATCGACCCGTACGCCCTCACAGAGAGGGCCTTCTCAGGGTGCCGTCCGCCAAACAATGTCGGCTGGCGGCTCCCAGGGGTAGGGCCTTCTCTGTGGGAGCACCGACGCTCTGGAACGAACTCCCCCCTGGCTTACGTCAAGTTCCTGATCTTCGGACCTTCCGTCGTGAGCTAAAAACATACTTATTTATTCAAGCAGGACTGGCATAAATAGTGATTTTAAATTGGGGTTTTAGAGATTTTAAACATTTGTAAATTTTTTAAATTTTTAAATTATCGGCCATTTATTAATAGTTTCTTTTAATTTCTTTTAATTGTATATACTCTGTATTTTATTTCGGCTGTACACCGCCCTGAGTCCTTCGGGAGAAGGGCGGTATAAAAATCTAATAAAACTAAACTAAACTAAACCAATGCCTCACTAGATCGTCAAAAGTTAAGTGATTCTCCATAGGCCCAGTGTCTGTGGAGACCCGGCTGGCAAGGAGGAATAGGCAGGGTGAAAGTTGAAGTGCATCTGCGGTCATTCGTAAGTGTGAACGACTGCTGTAGTGCTGCAACATTCATAACTTCAGGACTCTGTCATAAGTACTTGGGGTGGTGGTGGTTATGTTGTAACTTTGAATGGTTGCTAAGTGAACTGTCGATTACCTGTAGTTTATTAGCCTTCTTAAGAACAATGTTGCTTTCCAGAATTTAATTAAGATATTTCAAACCTCTACGTATTTTACTTACATATGCCACGTTGAAATTAAATTTTGGGTGCTTAAATTCAGTTTTATGTTCTATGTAACCAAGTGGACAAGATGCCCTGGCATTCATTCTCCAAATGAATCAAGGAGATTGTGGTGAGGATCCTATGAAGCAAGTTGGGGAATTCATAAAATCAGGCAGAGACATTTTCTGTCAACCTCAAGGATCTTGACTTTGGATAGCATTTTAAATGCATTTATACCTAGTCCGTTATTTCCAAATATGCCAGTTTAGCATTAATAGAGGTTTTTGAGTTAGGTAAACTCAAAGCTCAGTCCCCCCACCCCCAATATGAATTGTAGGTTTGTTACTGTGTTCATGTTTTACATATAGTCACCAATTTATGCTCACAATTGAGCCCAAAATTTCTGTTGCTAAGCAAGACAGTTGTTAAATTTTGTTCTGTTTTATAACTTTTCTTGTCACGGTTGTTAAGTGAATCACTGCAGCTTTTAAGTTAGCAATACGGTTCTTAAGTGAATTTGGCTTCCCCATTAGGTGATCAAAAGGTGATCACATGACCCCAGGACACTGCAACCACTACAAATATATACCAGTTGCCAAGCGTCCAAATTTTGATCATGTGACCACGGGGATGGTGCAATGGTCGTAAGAGTGAAAAACAGGAATAAGTCACTTTTTTCAGTGCCATTATAATTTCGGTTACTAAACAAATAGTTATAAATGGAGGACTACATGCATGTGTTTAAAATCTGCTTCTACAGAGCAAAATCAACCTTGGGTTATACTAAAATGTATACAATAAATAATACATATAACTGATAAAACTTTAGGAAGTCTTCCAATATACATAAAAAAAACAACTTAAGATTTGTGAATGGCACTTCTACATTTATTTTCCAGTAAGTGGTGGGAGACATAAAGGAATGTCAGATTTACCTGTCATCCTCTTTGCTACCTACAGTATGTTTCATAATCTATGTGGAGATAATGTTGGAATAAGAAAATATAGAATCTAATGAATGATTCATGTAAGCTTCAGCCCTAAATTTAAAGGCAATGATTGCATGGATGGAATCTGCAAAATGCTGGATTCTATATAATAGTCTCACACTACAGCCAATGTTGCCAATAACATATGGGCCTGATGAGATGGGATGCACCTTGTCAAAATCCTGTGAGATTTAAGGAAGTCTCTCCTAACACACTTAATGTATTTATTGTCCAATGCAATTAGAATCTGGGCAACTTATAGAATATGTATTAAAATACTATAATAATATCTAAACAATAAACAAATATTGTATGCGAAAACTAAATCAGCAGCTTTGGAATCAATCCTCCCAAATGAAGAAGAGGCTTTATAACTTCCTGGAAGGTTGTAAGAGTGAAGGCCATCCTCACCTGTGTAGGTAAAGTATTACATAGAGAAGACGAACCCTGACCCTTTGTTCACTGAGACTCTTTCACAGATGAGTGTCCATCAGAATGCACTCTTAGGTCTCTTCTAGCTGCTGATTTGGAAACTGCTTTGTTGATAACATTCTGAAGGAATAAATGAAATATCTCAGTCTCTGGACCGCAAAGGCATAACTGTTTTATGGTGGAACAGAAGTGAATTGTACTCCCTCTCCTTAATTATTTTCTTAATAGGTTATTCATAGCTATATTACAATCATGAGCAAAAAGTATTTGAACTGTATAGTCAGAAGGAACAATGAACCATTGGTAGTTTAATTCACCAGGTTTCAGTTGCTAAATATTTCAGCTAAAATACATAGAATCATATGACAGAACTTTTATTTAAATTCTGACATTATATTACAGTGCTGGCATTATTTATACATTTTTGTTAATTCACTTAGCATAAAAATATATTATTTTTAAAAGGTCCTAATGTTTTCATATAAAATGCTTCCATAAACTTTGTTATCAGAAGCAGGTCTATGTCTTCTTGCTGTAATGCTGAATTACAAATAAATCCATGAAAATGTACTAGATGTATACTTTTAAAAAATTGTTTTAAAAGTAATTGATTTAATCTTGCATTTTAAAATAATTTGATCAACCTCAAGGGCATTTTATGACATAGCAAATATGCAGATTAAAATAAGGTTTACTTGCAGCAACCAAAGAACCGTAAGCAATTCATTTGACTCATTTTTTATTTCATGTAAAAAATAACTAATTCTTATCTTAACATTTTGTTTTTCGTCACTCAGATAGGACTGATTCAGCCAATAAGAATCTCCCAATTTATTACTCTCCAGGTGAGTTAATTCTAAAGTTCCCCAGTCCCTCTTTCCCTAGAATTTGTGGGATTGTATTAGAAAGTAGTTTTACTAGATGGTGGAAGTGCACAGAATATTGCAAATCAGCAAAATTTAATTCCTTTGATATTATTTTAAGATTGGGAGATTAGATCTCTATTTGAAACAGATGTTTACTGCTGACATTGCTGTCAAGATTCATTTAGAAACAACACATATTTTGGGTGTTCAACGCAAGATGTACCAGTGAAAATAATGCAATTAAGAACTTATATTCAAGAAAATATGCTTCTAGTAGTACACGATATGTATGTATTAGAAGTGGAGACCTTTTTTCCCTAAACAATAGATAATACAGAATATTAAAAAAACAAATCAAACTGGGATTCTACTGAAAATACTTTTTTAAAATATTACTTATTTACTTCTTTTTTACACCTATGAGAATTTTTAAGAGAAGTAGAGAAAATATTAGCAGCTCAAGCTTATCATACATCAGTTTGATAAGTTTGAGTTTATCATCTGTATCAATGTCCTTTGATCTTCTATAAACCCATCATGTGACCAAAGTGTCCCTGTAATGAAAAACAAATTGTATTATTTGAAAACAAGTTTTGTTATTCAGATAAAGTTTTCTATCACAATAACGATAGAGAAGAAATGTAAGTAAGATTTGCAGTTTTGTCAAAGTTGGAAGGTTATAAATACTATGCTAAAAAAAAGAATCATGTTGCTGGCAGCCAGATTCTAACTAGAGCTGGACATGTTCATTCAAATAAAGGCTGAACTGACATCCAGCATGAATTGTTGAATAAACCAAGTTGGTTGGATTAATTTATCACATTGATATACAAAGCAAGTTTACAGACTACAATAGTTGGTTCTATATAATTCACTATTAAAATCAAAGAGGTCATATTAAATCTTAGCACAATGTGTGAACTCCAAGGGTGAAATCTAAAAATTTTCCCTACCAGTTCTGTGGGCGAGGCTTAATTGGTGGGTGTGGCTTGGTGGTCAGATGACTGGGTGGGTGTGGCCAATAACAATAAATAATAAAAATAATAAATAAAGTATACAAAACAATAAGAGGTACCAAAAACCAACTTTCACACTTTACACACACAATACAACACAACTGACTCACACACAATGTAAAAGCAGCTGCACTTCACCCAAAATGGCCCCTGCAACAAGCACGAACCTCACACTTTCACACTTTTCACACACACAACACAACTGACACACACACACACACACACAATGCCACATACAGCTTTGTAAGATTTTGTGTGTTTGTGTAGTTAGAGTGAAACACTACAGAAACACACCAAATCTCAGAAAGCTGCACAAATATTTTATTTTATTTTATTTTATTTTATTTTATTTTATTTTATTTTTTTATTTATTTTATTTTATTTTATTTTATTTTATTTTATTTTTTTATTTTATTTTATTTATTTTATTTTATTTTATTTATTTTATTTTATTTTATTATTTTATTATTTTTTATTTTATTTTATTTTATTTTATTTTATTATTTTATTTTATTTTATTTTATTGTGGACTTCAACTCCTCAGCCAGCAAAGCAGGAAGTCAAAGCAAGCTTTTTTTTTTCTTCAGTAGCTGAAGAAAGCATGATGTTGCCAGCCCGAAAGAGCAGTAATTATAGGTAAGTGAGGAGGGGGAATTGGCTGGGCATGGGTGGAGGTTCTTGTAAGTGGGGGCTGTTAAAAAGTGAGTTTAAAAGCCTGTGAGGATCAGGAAACTCCTCTGGGATCGCCAGAAGAGGCTTTTAAAACCTCAGGTTTTTTTCTTTTTTTCCCCCCTTCGGCTGAAGAGGGTTTTTTAAAAAAAACTTTTAAAGGGTTTTGATGATCTCTGTTCAGCCCCGCAATCATCAGAGGTTTTTTTTTTACTTTTAAAGGCATGTTTCGGCTGAAGAAAAACTTTTAAAAGAAAAAAAAACCCTCTGGTGCGGCTCAGCAGAGGCAGGGGGGGCGGGGCCAGGGATTTTTGCTACCGGTTCTCTGAACCAGCAGCTGCCATCGCTATCTAATCGGGCGAGCTGGTGCGAACCGGGAGCATTTCACCCCTGGTAAACTTCAATGCAATTTCCAAAAATCCTATGTTTTCTGAATTGAATCTGCAGTATTTAAATGTACAATGTCCAGCTTTCTTTCAAAGAAGGGTCAGGGAGACAAAATAAGAATACAACTAAAGTAGCTAAACTCTGTTTTCAATGCTGGTAACAAGAGTATTAGCTCTCTAAACTGTTATCTACCAAAACATGTTCCATGAAATTATATAATCCTCCTTTAAAGCTACAGTATTTAAACAAAGAGATACCACTTCAGCGTCTCAAAGTTTCATAAGTTTATGGCTAACGAACGTTAGAAACACAATGAAGGCAACCTATCCTAAGATAAAAGACGTATCAACTTTTAATTAAAAAGCATTGCCTCCTTTTTCAAGAAATCACTGTGGATTATATGAAGGAGAACCTACTTCAAATATTACATAGAAACAAAATAAGACATTTCCTAATACTTAATCTTCTCATTTATCAAATTTGTTCATAAATAACTCTGTTTTCACTGGCTTTCACAGTATTGGAATATGAAAGAAGATTTCAAGGGTTAGTTTAGCTTCATGAAAACAAGTTAAAAATCATACCCTTATTTACTTTGTTTTAATTGTTTATTTCCTTATGATTGCTCTGACCAATTGTATTCAGTCTTAACTTTTTTTTTAAATGCACAGCTGGGAATGGGACTAAGCGCTTCACTAAAATATTTGGAAATTTGCACTAAGAATTTTGGCTTGGAGGAATATCATCTTCCTTGGGTTGAAAGCAATTCTGCTTAACCTCAGAACTCTAGTTGAATTAAGTTATGTCTTAGATTGAACATATCAAAGAATAATATTCAATTCTCCCCTCTTCCAGTGTTGTAGAAATACTTCTAAAATCTCTTTGTAAATCTCAAATGTTTCCAAACAGGAATAGAGTAATACATGCCTTAACTTGCATTGAGATTAATTTAGGTGACTGAATTCTGCTTTCTAGAGTGTGTTTGAAAAACGAGCCTGCACTCCCTATATTTTCTACCTAATGCAGGAAACATATTAGTTTGCACTCTGCTAGCATACCAAGAAAAAGCTAAATCAATCTGCTGCTTTTATTTACATGCTTTATCCCTGAGAAATGTAATTGCTGTTTTTTTTATTAACCTTATGTTTTATGGCTCTAATATTTAAGAACAAGCCTATCTTATGTCATAGTAAGAGGGTTAATACACTTACAGATTCGCCAGCAATACATCTTGGACATGGCTGGGCAGTAGCTTTGGCTTCATTATCCGTAAATATCTGATTAATAAGCACATATATATAGAATTCTCAAAACAACATAAAAAACACTATTTGACCTCTTTATTATAAAACAGTGAGCCTAACAGCATAGATCCCATCTTATAAAACATACCATATAACTTGGTTTCTCCTTCATAATCTGAGGACTGAACAATTCAGTGAGATCACTCTCCTTCAAATTCCACTTCACAGCCCAGTAATCCATAAAACAGTTGCTTAATGGATGGCAGGGATTGATTGCCTGTGGAACAGTCTCCCAATTTTTGCACACTCGTTTCTGTGAAAAGAAAAATTAAGTCTAAGGCCTTTTCCCATATGCTTGTTATACATGCATCTTGGCCAAAGTGGCTTGCTCTTGAGAAATCATGATTCTGTTTCTATTGCAACCACAAGTTATTGCATGACCATGAGCAATTGATGGTCATTGTTCTTACTTGAGAAATGACACATCTCACTATTATAAGAAGACTGCAAAATATTTCTTTATTAAGATGCAAAAAATAGACATCATATTGTCAGCCACAAAAGATCACATTAATTTTCAATTAAACTGATTTGCTCATTTGCACAGAAATCTAATCAACTAACAGCACTATTTTGATGCTAGATAAGGGTTAAGAGAATTTAAGAGGGGTTGGACTTAATACTGCTCTGCTTGTGGGAATTAGAGACTCTAGGCTAATTCCTCTTTTGACCCAACCCTCTCACCCTTCTGCCACTCCTTCTCTTACACATATTTACCTAATAAGGAAGCAAGATTTTCCCCTAAACAATTACCTATGATTTTGAAGAAAGAGCATTTCATAAGATTAAAAGATGCTGTGAAAATGAGGAAATGGATGAGAGGTATAGATGGCCAAAATTTAGAAATATTCATAGATAAACAGTTGCCAGTCTGGGGCTTTTTACCTAGAATTCAACCCTTTTGGTAAATACCCAACAATATTTCCCTTTTCTTTTGTGTGAATATATCTACCCTTCTTAACCTAGTTTTGTTCTCCCTCTTTCTTTCTCTATCCTTTCCTCCTTCATTTTGAGTCTATTAGAAGGGGAAGGAAAGGAATGTATTTTACTTTACCTGACTCTCCTATAATCCTAAAAGCTTTAACCAAAAACTTTCTACTATTGACCTCACCCCATTCCTAAGAGGACCATAAGGGGCGTGCATAAGTGCACAAACGTTCCTGTCCTATTGTTTTTCTTTTCTTCTTCCTATATATATATATATATATATATATATGCTTATACCTCCTAATATTTACTCATATATATGTTTATATACTATATAATCTTTTTGTATGATGTTGTGTCAAAATAAATAAATAAAATAAATAAATAAATAAATAAATAAAGTATATATGTAAACTTGTGTAATTTTGGGTTTGGGAGTGATGCTTTGGTAGGGCTAAAAAATAAAAAAGTATTTCCAGTGGTAAACACATCCCTGAATGAGATAAACATTATGGCTGAATTGGTGGCTAGCTATTGGACCTAACCACTGAAATCTCTGAAAAAGGAGAGACTGAGATCATCCATATGTACTTTGGACACTTGCTGTTTGTGACAGGAACTGACATTCCTCTGGTTGATTGTGTGTCAAACAACTGGGAGTTGAGGGATTTCATCAAGCTCAGGAGTATAATGTAGCCTCTAAAGATTTTACATTGAATGGATCCTCATTTCTTAGTAACTATTGGAATTAATTTTTATTATTTTTTAAATATTGAAATATTGGAACAGCAGGTTTTACAGTATTCACGGTGAATCTCCTTCAATTCATAGTGAAAGGATTTGTAATTTATGAATTCAAAAGCTCAGAAAAAAATCTTTTTGGAGTAAACAGAAAAGGAGTTATCTTGGAAAGATTTAAATTGTCTAAAGATCCAGACAGATGTGAAATAGGATTTGAAACTAATTATATGATTATATGTTTTTTAACTGCAAAAATAAAAATGTAAGATGGGTCTTGAAGTTTTGGACACTAGAGGGAACCAGAAAGACCTAAGGAATGTATGTTTAAAGGAGAAACATACAAATTATTTGCTGATAATGGAACACAATACTTTAACATTAGATGTATTTAAGGACATATGGGAATAATAGAAAGTCTTTTAAAAATATCTGTTATTATAGATAAATGGATTGTAAATTTTGTGGAAGAGGAATGAGTTTTATTTCATAAGACTGAAACTAGTTTAATGTGGATTTGGAATTGAGAAGTTATAAGAATGATACAATATGCAAGGAGATAATAAACTGCTTATATAAAATTGGAGCATGCTTCCACAATTAAAAGGGACATATTAATAATAAACCAGAAGAGGAATATCCTATAATGGATGTACAAAATTAAATTTTCTGCAACAAGAGCAAAAAAGAAAAATTACTTTAAGAAAGAGATCAGTTAAAATTTTCAAGGTTTTTCTGAGGAGAGAATAAATCAATAAAGAAAGAAAGAAAAGGAAGGAAAAGAAAGAAAGAAAGAAAGAAAGAAAGAAAGAAAGAAAGAAAGAAAGAAAGAAAGAAAGACTAAAATTTTAGGGAATGATGAGAGGGAATATAATGTTGGCTTATTTGATCAGTAAAGTAGACGGGTTGCTATCACTTACAACCATTAAAGGACTTTTGGCTGATCAGGACTGAACAAAAAGGTTTTAAGGATCTGTTCTCAGGTTAGAGAAAGTATAGAAATATACTTTGTATTTTATATCTGATCAACATTAATCTAATTATGTGCTAAACCCTGATGGATTTTGATTAATTATGATTGAATGATGAGGTTTTGGTGATTTCTTTGAAGGTAAGGGATGAGATATAGAAGGGAAAAAAAGGGTAATAAAGTTTCTTTAAAAAAATTAAGTTTAAAATAGGTATTTTGTTATTTCTGGTAGCCCTTAATGAACTTTTCCTGATTAAAACTGAATGTTGAGTTTCTAAAGTTGTTTATAAATAAGGAGATGAGATATGGAATGAAGAGATATTTTTTGTTATTAAAAGAAGGCAATGAGTTGTTTTAAAAACACTATAACAAGCGGGTAGTTACTTCTTCATTTTTTCTCTTTTTTCTGTTCTCTATTATACATTTCTTTTTCTACTAGTTTTTATCTGTATAAGTGTAATCACTAATTAAATTAATATATAAGAGTGATCAGTGTATGATTTGTTTTATAATCAGGCTTCCTTCATATATGCAGTTAATTTTAGTCAGTAGATATTAATTCAATACACGGATACACAAGAACAGTTTTTTCCCGAAGGCCATCACTCTGCTAAACAAATAATTCCATCAACACTGTCAGACTATTTACTGAATCTGCACTACTATTAATCATTTCATAGTTCCCATCACCAATCTCTTTCCACTTACAACTGTATGACTATAACTTGTTGCTGGCAATCCTTATGATTTATATTGATATATTGACCATCAATTGTGTTGTAAATGTCGTACCTTGATGAACGTATCTTTTCTTTTATGTACACTGAGAGCATATGCACCAAGACAAATTCCTTGTGTGTCCAATCATACTTGGCCAATAAAAATTCTATTCTATTCTATTCTATTATAGTCAGATATACTGTATATGCCCACACATATATGTATATACACATATACAAATAATAAATGTACATCTGACTGAGTGATATGCAGAAAGATATTCAGAAATCCAACCTATCAAAAACAGCACCACAAAAAACAGATTAGGAACACAAGTTAAAATAGGGGAAAAAATGGTAAGTGAACATCTGTCTACCCTAGACGAGTTCAAATCACCAGGACCGGATGGATTACACCCCAGGGTTCTGAAGGAACTGGCAGACGAAATCTCAGAACCACTGAACTATATCTTTCAAAGATCCTGGAGCACAGGGGAACTGCCAGAGGACTGGAAAAGAGCTGATGTAGTTCCCATCTTCAAAAAAGGAAAAAAAACAGATCCAGGAAACTACAGACCTATCAGCCTAACCTCAATACCGTGGAAGATTCTGGAAAAGATAATCAAGCAACGAATCACTGAACATCTAGAAGCAAAGTAATAACTAAAAGCCAACATGGATTTGTCAAAAACAGATCATGTCAAACTTATTTGCAATCTTATTGCATTCTTTGACAAAGTGACAAAATTAGTGGATCAGAGGAATGCTGTCGATATAATTTACTTGGACTTCAGTAAAGCATTTGATAAAGTAGATCATAATCTACTACTAGATAAAGTAGAAAAATGTGGGTTAGACAGCACCACCACCAGATGGATTCATAACTGGCTGACCAACCGCACTCAACATATAGTCCTCAATGGAACTACATCCACATGGAGGGAAGTATGCAGTGGAGTACCCCAAGGCTCTGTTTTAGGCCCAGTACTCTTCAACATCTTCATCAATGACTTGGACGAGGGGATAGATTGGGAACTCATCAAATTTCCAGATGACACCAAGCTGGCCGGAATAGCCAACACTCCAGAAGATAAGCTCAAGATACAGAAAGATCTTGACAGACTTGAACATTGGGCGCTATCTAACAAAATGAAATTCAACAGTGAAAAAAGTAAGGTTCGACATTTAGGCAAAAAACCCAAAATGCACAGGTACCAGATATGTGGTACCTTGCTCAATAGTAGTAACTGTGAGAGGGATCTTGGAGTCCTAGTGGACAACCATTAAGATATGAGCCAGCAGTGTGCAGCAGCTGCCAAAAAAGCCAACACAATTCTGGGCTGCATAAACAGAGGGATAGAATCAAGATCACGTGAAGTGTTAATACCATTTTATAATGCCTTGGTAAGGCCACACTTGGAATATTGCATTCAGTTTTGGTCGCCACGATGTAAAAAGGATGTTGAGACTCTAGAAAGAGTGCAGAGAAGAGCAACAAAGATGATTAGAGGACTGGAGGCTAAAACATATGAAGAACGTTTGCAGGAACTGGGTATGTCTAGTTTAATGAAAAGAAGGACTAAGGGAGACATGATAGCAGTGTTCCAATATCTCAGGGATTGCCACAAAGAAGAGGGAGTCAAACCATTCTCCAAAGCACTGAGGGTAGAACAAGAAGCAATGGATGGAAACTAATCAAGGAGAGAAGCAACCTAGAACTAAGGAGAAATTTCCTGACAGTTAGAACAATTAATCAGTGGAACAACTTGCCTGCAGAAGTTGTAAATGCTCCAACACTGGAAATTTTTAAGAAAATATTGGATAGCCATTTGTCTGAAATGGTGTAGGGTTTCCTGCCTGGGCAGGGGGTTGGACTAAAAGACCTCCAAGGTCCCTTCCAAGTCTGATATTATTATTATTATTATAAGATTTCAGATGTAATTTCCAGTCTAAGACTGGCAAGATGGAGAAACTGGGGTTTGCAGAACATTATTGTTTGATTGTTGTCACCTTTCTTTTTCTTTATTGATGGAATTATCTAAGATTCAGGGGTATTTTCTTTTTTGATAACTATGATGCAGGTAACAGGTATTTAGAGAGGAATAGAAAATACAAAGAAAAACATTACATTGTATAATGGATTTTGGTATCAAAATGATGTATTCTGATTTCTGCAGTTTTCTATTTTATAATAGGACAGAGATGGAGGATGCAATAGGAACACTGTCGGATGAAGCTGATCACAAAATCCATAAAGTTCCATCCACAGAAATATCTGAACTGAACCTTTATATACCTTTATAATAAATTGTTTGAGTAGGATCTCCCTCTCTACTTTCATCAAGTCTTCCTGTATCTACAGGAGCACACAATAGATACAAACTTAAAGTGAACCGCTCCAAACTCGATTGCAGAAAATATGACTTCAGCAACAGAGTGGTCAATGCCTGGAACGAACTACCTGACTCTGTGGTTTCATCCCAAAACTCCCAAAATTTTAACTTTAGATTGGTTACTATTGACCTTATCCCATTCCTAAGAGGTCTGTAAGGGGCGTGCATAAGAGCACCAGCTTGCCTACCGTCCCTGCCCTAATGTTCCCTTTAATTAGAAATAAAAGTATTCATTTTATATATTCAATTTCATAATATATTATCTAATACATACTCGGCAAAATAAATAAAATAAATAAATAAAATCTTTGTATCTTCTGAAAATGGCTTCATGGTTCCTGTCTCGGGTTGACTGGACACTGGAACAGAAGTACTTTATTTTGCAAAGGATACACCTTTATAGGAATCAAGTTTTAAAAAATATGAATATAAACAAAAATGAAATGAAATAGAATCCTGTTAGGTTAAAACAAAGTGGATGAGCAGAAGAAGAATATCCCAGGGAAAAAGGCTGAAGCATGACTACTATTGAAAATGAATCAGCATACATCTAGAGGAAGTGAATCAGAAACAAAATATGTATTATAGTAAGAATGTACAAAATGTAATAATAAAAATCTGAGAAGACCCTCTGAAGACAGGCTGCTTTCCATTGGGAAAACATCCATCTCCTTTGTTCCTGGAGAATTTGTCCTTTATTAAAAGCTATAGCAGGCAAGTACAAGCAGCATAACTAGCAAGATGCATGAAAGGATAGATAAAAGAGAAAACTGATTTACTGCTATGCATTAGAAGAAATTTTCTCTTATCAAAAATAAAACCAGGCTATTGCTTTGGGTCTAAAGCACTTATGATCAGAGACAGGAATTTAGCATACAGAGTAGCTGGTTATGAATGCTACACTAATGCAAGCAGAACCTGTAGAGGTTTCTATAGAGACTCCCAAATTATTCCGAAATTTGAAGGCATCAGAAACATCTCGAGGAATTGAAAAAACAGACCTGTGTAGAATTTTGATTGTGGAGAACGCATTAATAACTCATACCTAGCATGTCCGTGGCAAGGCCCAATGGGTCAGAGAGCTATGGAGACCTTCACATTGAACTTCATAAAAATGATGCATAAATATGGCAACATCATTCTTCTGCAGTTGAAAAGTCCAAATATATTAGGAAGGATTATGCTATTGAGCAAAGTTTAAGTGATTATAATAGCAATCTCATATGATTATTAATGGTATGTGTGTTTTGTGTGTGTGCGCGCACACACATACTGTACACATTCTGAACAGGAAATGGATTTTTGCTTTATGAAATCAGTAGATGAATAAAACTTGGAAATTGCACGAGGATTCTTCATGAAGTTTCATGATATGTATACCATGATCACAAAGAATAACAACTTATCATTTGAAGGCATATGCTTTAGGTAATATTAATTGCAGCTTCAAACTACAACATAAAGGCACATTTAATATCATTATCCCTCATTTTTAATATTATGCTTACAGCCTCTCATGTTCTGTTCAATATGAACAAAATTCAGGATAATTATTGTGGTTTTTCTCTTGAGCAAGGTCACATTCTTTCCTTTGTGATTGTACTTGAGCTTCTATCACCAACAGCTATAGCAAGTAAGCTCACTATTTTCAGACAATGAGTGCTATTATCCAACGAGTGGTCTTTTCACAGTCCTCCTATAGGAGAGTGTACAATTTTGCTTTTAAATGCAGCACCTGCTGTTTTTCCATATACAATGCATGGAGTATTAAGCATAGCATTAAGTTTGAGGATGAAATATTCATGAAGGACAAACCAAAGGCCTAAAAAATGGGGATAGCAATAATGAATGTTGCTGGGCCAAATTAATACCTTCACTAAATTAAAGAAATTTCTGTAAACTCCCAATTTCTCATTCTGGATTGCTTTATCCATAATACTGTAGGAATTTGGGACGACATGCACAATTGAGTTAAATCTAAGACATAATACTTGACTTACAACCATTTGTTTGGTGAGATTGCAACAACACTAAAAAAAAGTGAATTATGATCGGTTTTCACCCTTATGACAGTTGCAGCATCTCCATGGTCACATGATCAAAATTCAAGCACTTGGCAACTGGCATGTATTTACAACAGTTGTGTTGTCCCAGGGTCATACAATCACTGTTTATAACCTTCCCAAATGGCTTCTGACAAGCAAAGTCAATGGAAGAAGCCAGATTCACTTAACAACTGAATGGTTCATTTAACAGTTGCAGCGATTTGTTTAACAACTGTGGCAAAAAAAAGGGGGGGACAACTCATTTAACAACTGTCTTGCTTAGCAAAGGAAATTTTGGGCTCAATTGTAGTCGCAAGTCTAAGACCAACTGTAGAGGAAATATAACTATATATGCTTCAGAAAAATGGGAGTAGTTTTATCCCATATATTTTCCTTAATTGGGATATGTACCTCCTGCATTATTTCTAATGAGTCAGCCCAATAGCGCATACTACAGCCTGTATTATGGAATTCACATACAAATGCATTAATAACATTAATGTTTTATGATTAATCTTAATTTTATATAAAACGTTGTTTTATAGTAATTTATGGCAAAAATAAACACTAAAAAGATTATTTGGTATTGATACTCTTCTTAGTTAAATTTCATTAAGCACTCTTCTTAGTTAAATTTCACAAGGGCACTGAGATTCAATAATAGATAGCTTAGAATATCTCAGTCATGTATCCTTGTTTAAACTCCAGGAAATGTTGCTGCATATAATGGAGCATAGGCTGAAGTTCAATACTCAGTTATTGATAACTGCTGACAGACATTCTCTATGCTTATTTGTAGAAACTTTGAAAAAAAACCTACTTTCTTTGACCTTAGCGTGATATCTTTTGCAATATGGTTTGAATCAAGAGAAGGCTGGGCTGGTAACTTGCGCTTGCCGACTGGTATGGCTGCATGTTCATTTGGCTGGGAGCACTTCCTTAGCTAAGTATATCAGTGGGATAAGAATTAAAGGAGACGCCAATTACCATCTCTGATCTCAAAAGCTGCAGATAAGACCAATCACCCCTTAAGGGTGATATTAAAACTCACTCTACTGAATATAAAGCATTAAAGTAGATGGCCTTTAGACAGACAAGGAAAATGAGGATGGCATTAGCTTGCATTATTCTGATCAACCGCGCCAACAAATCCAATCCTCCGTAGAAATGCTATTAGTGTCAGCCCTCTCCCCTCCCCTCCCCCCAAAAAAGGAAGAGGAGGGAAAAGGCTTTGTGTAAAGTCCCTGAAGGAAAAGAAGCAACTAATGTCATTAATGTGTTAACAGCCTCTGGTCACTTAACAGAGTAGTTTTAATAGGCTCTAGAGGGGAAACATGTCCAGCCCTTTTCAGCCAAAGGGTAGGTTAGAGCTGTGTGTGGGTTTTGAAGATAGTGGGTTAAGTTCCTGGGGGATTTGCCTGCCTTGTTATATATTTGCAAATGTACTTTTAATAAAGCAAATGATGGCTAACTACAATTAAGTACCAAAGGTGGCTCTTTTAACAAGCACATGCCATTGCACTGATAGGTTTAATTACATTATAAAGCTCACTGGAAAACACTTCAGGAAAAAGATATAGGGGCATCACCGTTCGCAACATTAGCATATAACAAGTCACTAGTGATTTCACTTTCCTGTCATAAGTTTGCTCCTGCATTTGAATTCTGAATTACATTTCAAGTCTCTTAAAAATAGATTTTTCCCCTGTAACCCTTCCCCTCCCCCCCGTTACAAATCTCTTTACCAGAGCTTTTTTTGCCTCCTATAATAAAAGTACTATGAAATCGCCAAAGGTCTAGGCTCAGCACTGTTTAATTATTAACACTAGAGGGCTAAAAGAAAAGGTAATATCGAACAATTGAATTCTTAGAAAGATGAAGCCAAGTTTTATTTTAAAAATAAAATGATATTTTCAGGTAGATGTTTTGCTTACAAAAAAAAAAAAAAGATGGCCAACTGCTGTTGACTTTTAAGGGATGACATTTAGGACAGTTTTCATTGTACTGTAGGTTTTTCCTTAGCTATGAGGAAAAACACATTGGCATAAGAAAGAATGCAATGAATATTATTACCAAGGAGTGTAGTACTCCAGTTTCTCAGGTTTCTAAATATCTTTATAGATTGTGCTGCCTGTCTTCTCCTGTAATGGCATGTAGATGTGACCTTGGGAGAGAGAAGGAAGATCCACGGACAACGAAACAGCCTGGTAAGAGGCAGTTCAGTCCACAGGTAGGTGATAAGCATGAGAAGCATTTATGATGGGACCTTTCCTAGTTTCTTGGGAACTAAAAATAGAGGAGGGGAGAAATACTTTCTCAGTCTTGTAGAATTGATAGCAGCTCTGTCAGGTACTCCAGATAAGAATAACAGAGTAACAGAGTTGGAATGGACCTTGTAGATCTTATAGTCTAACCTCCTGCTCAAGGAGGGAACCCTATACCACTTCAGACAAATGGCTGGCCAGTCTCTGCTTAAAAGTCTCCATTTGAGACTGGACAGCCATTTTTCAGCGTTGGAGCACCGACAACTTCTGGAGGCAAGTTGTTCCACTGATTAATTGTTCTAACTATCAGGAAATTTCTCCTTAGTTCTAGGTTGCTTCCATTGCTTCTTGTCCAGCCTTCAGGTACTTTGGAGAACAGGATGACTCCCTCTTCTTTGTGACAACCACTTAGATATTTGAACACTACTATCACATCACCCCTAGTCCTTCTTTTCATTAAACTAGACATACCCAATTCCTGCAACCATTCTTCATGTTTTTAGATTCCAGTCCCCAAATCATCTTTGCTGCTCTTCTCTGCACTCTTTCCAGAGTCTCAACATCTTTTTTATATTGTGGCAACTAAAACTGGATAGAGTATTCCAAGAATGGTCTTACCAAGGCATTATAAAGTGGTACTAACACTTCATGTGATCTTGATTCTATCCTGTTAATGCAGCCTAAGACTCCGTTGGCTTTTTGGGCAGCTGCAGTACACCTGGCTCATATTTAATTGATTTTCCACTAGGACTTCAAGATCCTTCTCACAGTTACTACTATAGAGCCGAACCCTGCCAGACTGAAAGTAATTCTCCCTTTCTCTCCTTTTAGTATACAGAAATCCATGGAGGATCCCTTCTGAAATGCTTCTTGTGTTCTCCCCATCTGTGTACAGGTAATCTTCAATTTATAACCACAATTGAACCCATTTCTTTTGCTAAGTGTGTCATTTGTTAAATGAATTTTTGCCCCATTTTACGACTTTTCGTGCCACACTTATTAAATGAATCATTGCCGATCTTAAGGTCACAAAAGGGGATCACATGATCCTGGAACACTGCAACTATCATAAATATGAGTCAGTTGCCAAGCATCAGAATATTGATCACATGACCATGGGGATACTGTAGTAAGTGTGAAAAATGATCATGAGTCACTTTTTTCAGTGCCATTGTAACTTCAGTCAATAAATGAACTGTTGTAAGTCGAGGACTACTTGTACTGACTTGCCTCTTATCAGAATATTACCTAACTTGTGGGTCCTCCTCTTTTTCCCAAGGTTATTCCCACATACCATTATATTTCTCCCCTATCCTCTTCTCAGAAAGGTGATTTTATAGTTTAATGTTTCAAATTACAAACAAAAATCTTAGATGCCAGCTACCTGGATATTTTTCCAGCCCCAGGTAATATTTTTAAGTGCACACAATCTATCCTGCCTATCCCCATCCTTTTAGCTTTCCACCTGATTCTAGTACTTCTGAACCAGCAAAGAGTTATGCCAGTAGCATCTGCGGTGTAAATTTATAACTGAGTGATGGTTTCTGACATTTATGTATATACAAGCTGCTACATCTTTCTCCATTCTCACTTCCATGACAGCTCATGAAATTTCCTTGTCAGAATCTGCTATTTTCTTGCAAGAGTGGCACAGCCTGATGGATGAGAGGACCCTCCAGGAAAGGAAGGTGATGTAGAATCGTTTGAAGATTTTGAAGAAGCACTAAAAGTATCTGTCAGAGATACTTTAGATTTACAAATACTAGAACTGGTCCATGAGACTGAAGTTTATGGCCCAGATCTGAGTTTTAAAATAATTGCTTTGGAATTCACAAGAGTCAGAAGAAAAAGCTTGGAGCAGAACTTAGAATATACTCTTACCGATCTTTGATTTGCAAACTGCTATTATTAGCTTTCTTCATAAAAGTCTAAGAAATGTCAATTGCAATTTCTCTCTCTCTCTCTCTCTCTCTCTCTCTCAAATATGGAATATTGGGAAAATTTTCTCTATGTAGTATTGTCCAGATATGATGGGCTACAATTCCCAATATTCTTTATCAGTTGGCTTGGGATTCTAGGCGCTGTACTCCAATGAATCTAGAAAATATGAAGATCGAATAGAGAAAGCTGTACTATATTAAGAGTTTTAATTGAAGTCTGCATTTGTTTTACTGGTTGTGAACCAGTATGTGGAGTAATTCAAGTCCCATGGCTAGCAATCACTACGATTTTGGCAGCCTGGATCTGATAGTCTCACTCAAAATGCCAAGTTGTACATAGACCTCATGCTGAGCAGCACTAACTACAGCCAGAAAATTTGAGTTGCCCAAAATGATTTGCTTTCTTTTCAATCAACAAGAAACTCAGCAAAGTAACCCCTTCCAGCAAAATAATGTATTACCGTATTTTAAATATTATTACCTAGTTTGCATTAGGTTACCAAAGTTCTCCAGCTAAGTTCTCATCTTCTAGTGTCTGAGGCTCAAAATGGGTATCAGAAGACCTTGAGGAAATTCATTGCCACATCCTGTTAGATTTGGGGGTGCAAGTTTGGGTTCTCCTAACACGTGCTTCTCTCCTGTGAATCTAAAGGAAAATCTCTGAAATAAGGGAGGCAAGAAAGCAACCACAACACTTTTTGGGCCCTGTGCCCTCTAAACTCTTCCCAACTTCCCCTCTTCTCCTTAACCTCTTCAGACGTCATTCACAATTGAAGGACAAGGTCATATTTAAAACAGAGGAAAAGAACCATGTAAAATTCTACCAAGGAACAACAACCCGCCCCACAGGAGCCCGTTATGAAACAATAGAGAAGTCTGAGGAAAAGGAAAGAAAGAAAGAAAGAAAGAAAGAAAGAAAGAAAGAAAGAAAGAAAGAAAGAAAGAAAGAAAGAAAGAAAGGGCTGAAATATTCCAGCTGGTCAGAAATGCAAGCCAGACACACTGTTACTTTGGATTAAGGCCAATTCAAGATACGACGCGATGCATTACGACTTTAAAAAGAAGTGCATGATAAAGAGGAGGAGGAGGAAGAGAAGTTAACTTGCAAAGAGCGTCTTGTCACCCTTCTGAAGTCCCCCCCGCAGCTAAAGTAAAAATTTGGATTTGGATTAAGGCGGAAGCGAGCACCCCCACCCCCTGAATTTCATTTCCTTCTTCCCATTATATTCCTTTCCTCGCAGTTCTTTCCTCTTCGTCTCCCGGTAGAAGCGACGGGGCTCCGGCCAAATTTAGAAGGGCAACCCTTCAACGTGCAGCCGGCTTGCTTTCAGCACCACCGTTTCTCCAGCGAAGGCGCAGCCAAGTGAGGGCAAAGCGGCTGAAAGGACGGGTCGTAGTAGCGTCGGCGGACTCGACAGCGCATGCTCTCCGCCACTGCCACCCGCTCTTTCCAGGCAGGCCCGCAGAGCCGCTGGCTTGCGCAGTTCTAAAACGCCGAGCTGGTTGGACTTACGCGCTCGGGCTGGGGGGCGCAGAAGTCCTCTGGCCGGCCTCGCCGCCGCTCCCCCATCAAGTTCATGGAGGCCCGGCGCAGGCAGGGAGTGCACCTCTGTCCGCACTTAAGCTCGCTGGGCCGCTACTCGGGACTTCGCGCCCGGCACTCCGCCCCCTCTTCTCGACAGCCAATCCTCGTAATTTAGCCGCGGAAGGCAAAGGCTCCGTTGCCCGCGCTGCTTTTTCTTAAGAGTGGCAAGGCCCTACGGGCAGCCCAGGAGCTCTCCCGGGGGCAGTTCCGTAACACGCAGAAGTATCGGGGCTAGACGCCCAGGACTCAACTCCGGGGCGGAATGGGACAACTTTCCCCCACCAAGTCGCCAAGGCCACCTTGCCTTGGCCAATTCGTTGCAGCCAACTCACAATGGCCAATTTTATCACAAGGCAACTCGCCACAGGACAATTCAGCAATTCAGTTTGATTATTTAAAATAATTAAAACATTTTGTCATTCACATGTCATTTTGTGCCTCTTTTATTATCCTTTCTTTAATGATTCTATTCCACCATTTCTTCCATAGAAGTGTAACTCTTGTCTCACACCCGGTTGTGAGTTGGCAGCAGTGAGTTGGCCACTGCAGATTGGCTGCGGTGAGTTGACCTAGACCCAGCTTGGCGCTCCAAGAAGCAAAGAGGCATGCTTCGATATCTCTGGAGCTTTGCCAATTATTAAGGAAAATTCTGGTTCATGCATCCCGCTAAAGTATGGTTTAACTGTGGCTTTTTGAATGCACTACCCATGGCTAGCTTCACATCATGCAAGTGGTATTCTATGTGTTGGTGTCTTTGGCTGGGATGAGTGGAAACTTCATTTTCTGTAGTCTAGCATACCAAAAGTCTTTGGCTATCCACAGTACAGATAATTCTCGACTTACGACCACAGCTGAGCCCAAAGTTTCTGTTGCTGAGGAAGACAGTTGTTAAGGGAGTTTTGTCCCATTTTATAACCTTTCTTGCCACAATTGTTAAGTGAATCACTGCAGTTCTTAAGTTTCTCCATTGACTTTTCTTGTCAAAACATTTTAAAAGGTGATAACGTACTGGAGACAGTGCAACTGTTACATATACCTGCTAGGCATATAATACCTATAATTTTGATTATATGATTGTGGGGATGTGTCATATGTGAAAAATGGGCATAAGTCACTTTATATATATATAAATTAAGCTTTAAAAAGAATAGTAAGAAGGAAAAAGTGGAAGAAAAAGAGGAAAGAAAAGAATATAATAAAGAAAAAGAAATATTTAAAGAACTAATGTCCAACCTTCACAAGTATAAACCAGTTTAGTGGCTCTTCACACTCTCTAAGTTACTTTTTTATCTCTTCATCCCTTTTTTATCTCGTCCTCTTACCAATGAACAAATCCATAAAATACCATCTTTTCAGTCCTGACAGCAGAAAGTCCATAAAAGATTGCCAGAAATAATGTCTATTTTAATCTTGATAAAAAGAAAACCTTTTATTCCATCCTTTTATTTCTAACAGTCTTAAGGTTTAGTTTATTTAAATATTGTTGTAGAATTTGATTTCTCTTCCATTTTTTCCTTTATCCCACAGAGTTCGTTAGGGTTAGGGTTAGGTTCTTTTGTAAATCATATGTAAATTGTAAGATTCTTTTGTAAATCCAGTAAGAAAAAAAGAGTCAGGTGACTCTCTTGGTTGGTCATTTTTATTTCCCTTTTAAATTTTGAAACCTTTTAATAGGTCCAATGAAACATCATTTTCTAATTTTCTTGGCCTATTGGTTGTAAATTCACTTTTGATACCATTTCTATCTTGTCAAATAAAATGTGTTACAGATCTGTCATTTCTTCAATAATATATTTCAGACATAGTCTATCTACTGAAGCAGACATCATTACTGACCCTGTTGGTGTTGTAGATACTAATTTCCAACTCCATTATTCAAAGGTCTTCAGTATTTTTATTGTTATAATGTTTTGCAAAATTTTACAGGGTTTAAGTAAAAAAAATAGCCACCTTCAAGGGTCTAATTTTTGAAATCATGAAATTGCTTATCTTATTTGTGTCTTGTAAAAACAAAAACAAAATCTAATTCCCATGAGAAGTTTTTTGTTTTATTATTAATTCCAAAATCTTATTGCAAATGTTTTACTATTCCAATTTTATCTGAATTTTTAGTCCATGTGTAACTTTTTAAGATCAAAATCTTATTTAGCTTTTTGCTGTTTATTTCAGATTCTTTAAATTTTTAAGTTTATGGGTGATCTGTCCTCTCCTTAACTTGAGAGGTTTCAAGGTACCAGTCTTCCTTGGTCTTTGCCATTGTTATTGGTTTCCGTTTTTGGAATTTAAGAGCCATGTTAAATTCACCATACTTTCCCTCAAAGTCCAGATTACTAGTGTTCAAGTGCATTGACATTAGCTAGCTGAAATCATATTGCTAACCCTCACTCATTTGCTTCCTAATAACCTTCTTTGGAAGACTAACTGAACCACTTACCTTCAAGGAATCTCATCTAGAAAAAAGTAAATTCCTAAAATTGTTGTGTAACTTTCCTGATAGATAAGAAGATGTATGTAAATGGCTATATAAATAGTCCTCAACTTACAACCATCTTTTTAGAGACTGTTTGAAATTACAACAAAACTGAAAAAAGTGACTTATGATTGTTGCAGCAATGTTACAGGTATGTGATCAAAATTGGGCCAGTTAGCAACTAGCATGTATTTATGGTGGTTGTAGCATCCTAGGGTCTCATAACTGCAATTTGCGACCTTTCTGAGGGCTTCTGAAAAGCAAAGTCAATGAGAAAACCCAGATTTGCTTAATGATTGTGTGATTTGCTTCACAAGTACTGCAGAAAAGGGTATAAAATTGGACACGATCACATCAATTAGAGATGAAGTTCTGGTCCCGACTGTGGTCATAAGTTGAGGACAACTTCAAGTCAAAAGCTCCCAATTCAGTATCTTATAGGGCGAAAGGAGATTCTAAGAAAACAAATAGTTTAAGGATGCTAACCATAAAATTACTGGATAAAATCTAAAACATAATTCCTAATCTACAGAAAAATAAGTCTTTAGCAAGCATACCTAGTAAAACAAAGATTAAACAATACAACGTTCCTTGATAAATGTTTTTACTGTTTAGTGGTATCTGTTTCCTGAAAAAATCCTGTGTCTGAATTATTTCTAGAGTTCCTTTGATTCCAATAAATTAATGATAAAGCTGCTGTGAAGATAGGCAGTTCTCTTCCCAAGCTTGGTCTACAGCTTAGGCATTCATAATATCTTATTCAAAATGCAGAGGTGAATGCAGAGATTCTAAGAGAGATAGAGAGCCTTAGTATGTCCTTTTTCTTAATCTGCATTCCACTTGGGTGACTAATGTGGCTATCAAAGTCAAAAATATTTTTCTTGGTAATTCCTGTAGGAACTTTTAACTGTACAGAATGATGATACAACTCAGCAATTTTGAAATCTCAATACCAAGATTCTTTTTTCCACCATGTGGAAGACGTGAATGTTTATATATTACAAGGATCAGAAAACCTTAAGTATCAACTTTCTCCATACAGATAAGGGTTTTCCAGACAGCTTTAAACAAAAGAATGTTCTGGAAAGCTTCTTAATGTAGATTCTATTTACAGTATTTATTTCAATATTTAGAGCTTGTTCAAGAATTTCAGGTACATTATTTGATGTTAAAAAAAACCCTAACCTATTTTACACATCTTGGAAGGATGGAAGGCTGAGTCAACCTTGAGCTGGTCAGGATCAAACTCTTGGCTGTGGGCAGAGTTAGCCTGCAATACTGCATTCTACTTACTGCGCCACCACGGCTCAGGAGCACAGAAAAACCATTCATGAATATTAAGAATTGCTAGGTTAAACAACAACAAATTACATCTGGATATCCCTTTTCTTTTCTAGATGTTAAATATTATGCTGTTACCTCTAACTCCACATCTGGTTGTGCTAAACATAGATACCTGCTACTGCTTGTATGTCATGCAAAATTCTGCTAAAAGAATATGCAGCACTGGCTATATGTCTCAACTCTAATCAGTAATGTTTAGATAACTTCTCTTGTATTTTTCAGCTTTTCTGCATAAACTGGAATTTAAGATAGGGTTGATATTTTAAAGGTTGTCATTTAAAAAAGAGATACGTGCATTATACTTATTCCCATGTTCCTATCTCCATCCCACTCTCTTTTTCTTTTTTCCTTGCTTGCTCTTTTCTCCCTATCACAAAGGAGAAGAAAACTATGATTTTCAGGAAGAGTAATTTAGAATTCTGATTTGTTAGGAAGAGAATCTGGTCAGCTGAGAGTGGTTATAATTTCCTCTACAAACATTTTCTGATCCACATTGGTTTAGTTGAATTACACTACAGTTCCACCAGGTTCAGAACAGGGCAGACTTCATGATATAAAAATGATTGAGGATGTGTATGTAAAAACTTAAGGGACTGCACTGGAATAAACATTTTGAGAACTAAAGCAATTGCCATCTGCGTTTTACAAAAACGTATCATTGTTCAAATTATTATACACATGGCTATATGAACAAAATCAAAAAATATTAGATTATGATCTTAGCTTCTAGGCAAAAATATTAAGATTAGTTTTTTAGTTGGCACTTAAGAGTCACCTATGGAGCAGGTTCCTGCTCTAACTCTGTTAATATTATATTAACATATCTATGTTAACATATACTGTAGATGTTGACTCTTAGCAACATATAGATTTTCTCCATGCCAATCTATCTCTGTTTTTTAAGCCTTCCAATGGTATTCTGATTGCCACTGTTACTAAATCATTTTTTTCTTCTCTTTCCTTCTGCTTTTCCCAGCATTAAAGCCTTCTCTGGAGAGAGAGGTCTTTACATATTATGTTTGAAGTAGAATGGTCATTTATGTCCTAAGTGTGTACTCTTGGTTGATTTCTTCAATGGTCTATTAGTTTGTTTTCTTGGTTGATTACAATATTCTCAGAAGTATTCTCCAATGTTGAAATTCAAAACCACCAACATTTTTTCTATCCTACTTCTACTAAGTCCAATTTTAATTTCCATAGCATGTCATAGAGAATATTATGGCTTGCCCTATTCTGACCTTTGTAGTTATAAACGCACCCCTGATTTGAGAATTGATCCTAACAGGAAGAAGCTATCAATCATTTTGATATTTCATTGTCAATTTTCACTACCCTGTTTTCCCCAAAATAAGACATCCCCTGATAATAAGTCCAATCGGGCTTTTGAGCGCATGGCAATAAGGCCAAGTGTTTATTTCAGGGTTCAAAAAAATATAAGACAGGGTCTTATTTTTGGAGAAACACTGTAGTTGACTAAAGGAAATGCATATATTTAGCAGGAGACTAGAAACGTGCTGAAAAATATACATTGGCTTTGCTTCTCTCAATAAAAAATTCTTGTTTCTCTGAATGAGTTTCAGATTCCTTTGTTTTATAAAGAAAAGAAAAGAAAAGCTTTGTGTGGATCGAGAAGACCCAAATGAGCTCATATGATTCTTGCAAAATGAATTTGTACGATTTCTAGATTTCTTCTTTCTTCAATTCTTATCTGTTCTTCTGGATTAGAGCCCTGGCTCATCTAGTCCATTAGTCTCTTCTCACAATGGCCAGCCAACTGCATAAGAAAGTCTACTAGCTATATTTCTTAAAGGAAGGCAAGAAGGCACCAAAAGGAAGACTATAGATAAATTATTTTAGGAAATTCATTAATGTGTATCACTCGCTGTTCTCAGGATCTAGTTTTAGAAATAGTGCCTCCAGGTAAGCAACACTCATTCAGCTATTGCGTTTGGCAGCTGTTAATGTATACAAGCAAGATGAGAAATTAATTTTAGTTAAGATGCCATATCTATGGCTCTCTTTATTTTATATTGAAATTATAATTATTTGTAAAACATGATTGTAATAAGGTGCTTACCTAGAAGTGCATTCTAAATTAGTTTTCTCATTCTTCTACAGTATAACCATATTCTGCATGAAATATTGTAGTATCTGCAGAATAGGTTGTCATGGAGATTTTTATGTCGTATATTTAAAAAAACACTTGTTTGATGAATGACCACACTATAAAAAGGCTTAGGGAAACCTGTCTTTTAATAATGTAATGATATTGTTCTCTTATTATCAATTACCTTTGATTATATATAACATCAGTAAATCGAAGTGTATGACATAGTCACTCAATGACAGATATTTTGATTTGATTATTAAGCTCTGGACTCCACATGCATTGTTTTTCAGACTGACATTTATTTCAAGACTAAGCCTTAGGGCTTACTCCAATACAGCCTGCTTAATTTGGTTGTGTTACTCCAATAAAATGCTGGGGGGGGGGATATTCTTCTGCACAATGTGTTCTTGATTTAGCTCAAAATAGTAAGTTTCTTTTTCATTTTGATAATTAAAACTTCAAGGTGCTTAATTCTTACACTGCAAAGTTGAAATTCACTGATCATAATGTAGCAACCAATTGTGTCAGGTACAGAAAAACATGTCCACATGTGAAAGTTCTTATTTACTGATTCATTGCTAAATCCTATTCACAGGAAATTTCTCAGACTAACTTTCTGCAATCTGGACAAAATTACATAAAAGTCAACTGGCATTTGGGTGTGTGTGTGTTGAAATGTATTCTTTTGTGGCTACCTAGTGATTCGAAACAAATATCTCATTTAACTTCTCCCATTTCTGCCAGTTTCTCTCCTATATATTTAGATTGATGTACTAATTTAGATTGATGATGGGGAACTTGAGTATCAAGCCAGTGAGTCAGCCCATATTAATCAAGCCCAGTTCTTTGCCAATATAGAATATTGCATAGCACATCAATTAAAAAAAGTGGGGGAATCGGACTTTTTTAGAATCATAAAATAAACAGAGCTGGAAAGAACATTTAGGCCATGAAGTCCAACTACATTATAAAAATAAAACTGATTCTGCTGAAAAAAACCAAACCCCGCATTTAAACATGTATTTTCTCATGAATGAAGGCAAATACACGTGTTTCAGGCAACTCGGGAGACTAAACCTCTGATCATGGTGACTGACCCAGATTGGATCCTGCAATGTATTTTCTCTTTCAAATCTGAATTATGGATTCAGTTAGCACCGAGATTTCTTATTAGGTAATGCTGATAATCTGAACAGTTCTACATATTTTCAAAATGAATTTATTTTTGTCCAAATACACTGAGATGTTTGGCCATGTTTCTAAAAATATTTAAGGCCTACTTCACTAACACCTCCCTTCCCTGCTCCAATAGCTTATAATAAGAATGAAAGCTTTACGAGAGAGATGCTCATCTTTAGAGACTGTTAATGCCACCTACAGACAAAGAACCATCTTTACAACGCTGATTTGTAGTGAGTGTCATTTCTATGTTAAGAGCTTAATTAGCTCTGTTAGTTTAAAAGCAAAACATGAAATTGTTAGATTGCCTCTTTCTTAATAAGATTAAAAGGATTTAGGAATAGTAGGTACAAGCATTTTGGCTTTTTTGCCATTTAAATAAGCTTGTTTCTGAAATTTATTGGAGTTCTATCTTTTGTTCTTGGTAGCTTCTTGGTCTCTAACATATGTATGTGTATGTCCAAAAAATAATCATGACATGCACAAAATGGAATGGAAAATGATTCCTTCTGGCTTCATCAATTTTCTGCAATCTGATTTGACTCTTAAAACAAAGTATGGAAGTCTGTGTTGGGTTATTTTGCACTAGAGAAGCATATGAGTTTACAAAATAAAATTTATTGCATTTTCAAACATAATAGAAATTGCTTATGACAGTTTCAAACATGTGGATTTATTTTTAAAGAATATAAAACTAAAGAACAATTAAAAGATTTCCTTAATGGACCCCAGGGGATATTTTGTGGAGTGCCCTCAATGGAGAAATTTACCTGGCACTTATATTACAGTTTTCTTGGTTCCTGTGTAATCTTAGAAATATTTAAAAATAATTTCCAAGGGTGTCCCAATGGTGCTTTATCAAGAAGCAATTGGACTTTCTGGTTTTTCTTTGAAGACGTTTCGCTTCTCATTCAAGTAGTTTCTTCTGCTCTTCTTTGATGAGAAGCGAAACGTTGTCAAAAAAAACACAGAAATCCAGTTGCCTCCTGAAAAAAGCACCTTTGGGACAACCATGACCTGGATTACTGAGAATCTCCATAGACAACTTCCAAGGCTGTTTTACAATTACTTTTACTGTGGTATTTTTTAAAATGTACTATAATGTTATTGACACCTGTAACTACACTATTTGCTGTTTTACTTTAACAAATTTTGAAGTTACTTTTCAAGAAAATAATGTGTAATACTATACTTTATAGAGTAGAAATATAGTCTTCAACTTACAACCATTCATTTAGCAACCATTTGAAATTACAATAGCATTGAAAAAAGTGATTGATTTTGATCACATGATCAAACCTTGGATGCTTGTCAAGTGGCATATGTGTACAATGGTTGCAGCATCCTGGGGTCATGCGATCACCATTTGTGACTTTTCCAGCCAGCTTCTGACAAGCAAAATCAATGGGGGAAGCTGGATTCACTTAACGACTATATGATTCGCTGCAGCACAGTGATTTGCTTAATAACCATGGCAAAAAGGTTGCAAAATCAGGTGTGATGCACTAAACTGTTTGCTTAGCAACAGAAATTCTGCTTCCAATTGTCATAAATTTAGGACTTTTTGTATATAACAAATAAACAAACAAGCAAGCAAAAAACACAATTCTGCTTGACCTAAGCATGAAGTTTATAAAATGAAGCGTTTGGGCATTCAAAATTCCTGTTTTATTAACAAATGAGAAAGTGGCATTCTGATGTTAAATATAAGAATGCCATTAACGTTTTTTAAATTTCCTTCCAAATACATGAACTAATGACTGCAAATATTACATGGCTTTGCCCAGTGTTGGATATTCATTACGATGTAGTTTTCGTTGTAAAAATACAAGGCAAACCAAGCAGCAAGGAAGTAGGTTAAACTATAACAACTTAGGTAAATAAAACATGATATTTAGAATCCTTTCATAACATTACAGTTCACTGCTTTTCAAAGCATGATCTCAAAAACATATGAGCAAGTTTGGGATAAAATATGGGATCATTTCTTTCTACCCAATTATCATGTCTGTGGTGTTTGGGAAAATACCACACACATTCCTTCAATTTATAAAAGGTTTTATGTATGCATGTATGTACCCACAAACATAAGCTCCCCAATGCAATCAATATAAAATGGCATTTATGAACCCAACAGTACTACAATTTCCCAGATCTAGAAGATGGTATGTTAATAGAAAAAGGTAGGTGGTGAGCAGTTTTAAAGTATTTGTTGTAGACATTTGGTTATGTGTTTATGTATTTTATTATATAGCCACGGAGAAGTAAAATTAATGTAAAGAATTTAATCTCATATCTGCCATGTTTTAATTTTAATTCTATTAAGTGTTTTGTCTGGACTTCAAACATTTTGTAAGATTTAGAAAAGTTGAGTGCTTTGTCCACTGTGATGACTTTCGTTTTGTATGAGCAAAGTGATTTTAAGACCAAAGAGCTTAAAGAAGTAAATCCTATTTTCCACCTTCAGATAAAAATTGTGGTTTCAGAGGGAATAGTGAATTCTGTTTAGCAGTTAATTTTTAATGGGTGAATTTCTCCTGTGAATACAGCAAAATAAAAACTGAATTTGTCAGAGATATCTTTCATCCGCTTCATTCTCCCCCTTCCGGGTTTCTATAATGTGGAATCTCTATAAATAATTTGCGGTCTTACACGTCTTGAGCTATTACAGATGAAATAAATTCGGATGATGCACTCGACTGTAAGCTTAAGAATAGTTAAAAGTGACTCATCCTAGGGGCTCCACTTCCCATTCTGTTTTGATTATAGAAGAAGTCTGCATGTGATTGGGACCATGTGGTCTGCAAGGTATTGTATGTTTCTTAACGTGGATTCTGTTATCAAATTTCTTTAACTTTAAGTGCACCGGCACATCTGGAAACACTGCTTTGTGTGTTGCTGCCCCATCCGTTTCCTTGGACTTGTATTGGCTGAGTAGTTGGAGGATTATACTGTCTGGGAGACCTGCCAGATTAATTTGGCCAGCTGCCTGTTGTTCAATCTGGAGCCACTGAAGCCCTTGGTTTCTCTGGGACCTTGCTGCCAGATATTCCATATGGGATGCCCAGAAATATAGCCTAACATTAGGGAGATTTAGTTCTCCCATATCTCCATGGGCCCATACATTTTTAATGACAATTCTTGTTTTTTGCCTACCAAATGAACCTTGAAAAGGTCTTGTGGAGCTTATTAAAGTGCGAGGTTTTAAATTCTCAAACAGTTGTAGTTGATATAAGAGACTAAGGAGGGCATTTATTTTAGGAAGCTGTATTCTTTCCATAATTGGTGCAGAGAGATTCATCTACCTATCCAGATGATCCTCAACATTTGATGGCATCAGGTTTGTGCTTGGTGGTCAAATGGCCTCGTTAGCATCTTTAAACTAGAAGAAGAATATGTAGCCTAAAAGCTGAAATGATTTGATGAGGGATGTTGTATACTGAAGCATGAAAGCATGTTTGCAAGGCACCAAAGTTCTATCTTTGTTGCTTTAATATAATTCCTGTTGTTTTTCAAGGGAAGTAATATATAGCACAGTATAAGCAATCAGCACTGTGTTCCAGAATCACCCACACAATCAGTGATCAGTTATTAATTCAGTAGTCAGATTTCATCATTTCCAGCACACAGCAGCTCCCATTCTTCCTCCAGTCAGACTGGCATCTCATCTGAAGTTGCTTTGCATAAAATGATGGGGTGGGAATGATCAAGCAACTGCAGTTGGAATTGTGTTGGAATCTCTGGTTTCCTGTTGCTAACAGCTGCTCCCTCTTTTTATTTCATTCCAGCATTTATTTATTTTTTGCATGCAAAGCATGTTTGAATATTAAACATTACTGGCCACAATTTTGGGGTTTTTGTTTGGCTTGCTGAACGAAGTCAGCTAGTGTGATTTTTAAGCCATGATTTATAGCTTAGCATGTATGAGCCAATTGTGGTTTATTTAGGAAGCCATAACTTAAGTGCAATGTGAGAATTAAATGCAATATATGGTTTTAAAAAGTAGTTTGTTTACATGAGAGTAGACCAATTATGCATGGAGCATTTTTTGGTGATTTTGCTTAAATTAGTCTTTTGCTAAGCTTCCATTAAGAAAAACTGAATCAATAAAGGGTTAGCAAAAAAAGCTAAGCATATTACTTTTTTAGTCATAAAAAGTAACATACATAGAAACAACAGATTAATTAATTGCTATATTGAAATGGCTGATCCCCTGGATCAATTACTATTCCAGAGTTAATGGTTTCTAACTTAAATTTTGTGGGCAACATAAAGGTGAAAGGTGCATATGTGAAATTGTGCATGTAAAATTGTAATCTGTTTACCAGATAGTAATGGGCTGGCTCCGGACTTAATCTTACTTATACTGGACTCTTTGAAAGTAATAGAGTTTATATTATTCATGATTGATCTGAATGCTGATTTTAAATAATCATTGATATATTTTTATTACTGCTGTGAACTACCCAAAGTTTTGATAAAGATGGATGGCCATGTACGTTTGTTAAATAAATAATTGTAAGTTCCAAATTGTTAAATTTGCTTTCAGCAAACCGATCCAAAATATGCCTAAATATATTCTACAATTATACAGGCAGAATCAGAATATTTTATATTCTGTTATACAATAACAACAGCCAACATTTGGCAACTGATAAATTAGTTTCTGACCTTGTTGCAAAGGCCTCCATTGAAGGAAAGAAAACATATTCATCTGAACAAATGTGGTCCCTTGTAGTTTTCATAGGATTATGCTGCTTTACTATCATATGGCTACATGGCACATAGGAAGAAAATTCCTCTTGTATTCAATGGAATTTATTTCCACAGTAGATAATTGTAAAGGTAAAGGTAAAGGTTCCCCTTGCACATACGTGCTAGTCGTTGCTGACTCTAGGGGGCGGTGCCCATCTCCGTTTCAAAGCCGAAGAGCCCGCGCTGTCCGAAGACGACTCCGTGGTCATGTGGCCAGCATGACTCAACACCAAAGGTGGACAGAACGCTGTTACCTTCCCGCCAAAGGTGGTCCCTATTTTTTCTACTTGCATTTTTACGTGCTTTCGAAACTGCTAGGTTGGCAGAAGAGATAATTGTATACATAGTGATTTTTACATTATACCTTTTAGCTTTTACTTTTACATTGACTTTTTAGGTTTATTTCTTAATAAATCTAAGTAGAATAAAATTTTTTACACCAAATATAATAGATACAATATGAAAAAATACAACTGGAATATAAATGGAATATTTGTATAAAATTTGCTGACCAGCTATTATAATTGAAGGACGTATTCAATAAATTAATCCAAAATTTGGTACGTACACAATTCAAGGAATCCAATTATACAAACACTGGAGACACCTATCTTTTTAGAAAGGTCAGGGTGCATTCCAAACAGATTAAATAATTCCTAAAGGGAAATCAAGATTCTTAGGTATAATCCAGAAAATATTAATTCCTTGAGAAATATTAATTCCATGGAAAATTGAAATGTTTGAAATCTGGTTAATAGTACAATTAAATTTACATGCTGCCTGACTCTCGGTGATTTACAATGGCAAAGATTGAATGGTTAATTCCTAACAATGACTAGGACCGGAAAAACAGAACAGGGTAAGAAGGGACCTTGGAAGTCTTCTAATCCAAGCAGGAGACTAACGACCTATACCAGGGGTCTCCAACCTTGGCAACTTTAAGCCTGGCGGACTTCAGCTCCCAGAATTCCCCAGCCAGCAAAGCTGGCTGGGGCATTCTGGGAGTTGAAGTCCGCCAGGCTTAAAGTTGCCAAGGTTGGAGACCCGACCTATAGCATTCCAGATAGGTAGCTGTGGTCACTTCTTAAAAAGCCTCGTGATGGAAGGTAGGAAATGTTGGGCCGGGGAACAATTACAAATTAATATGCTGTAATTAATTTATATCTATTTTCTTAGGGAGCTTAAGATGGGGGACGTCGCCTCATTTTTCTTCTTCACAGGAACTCGGTTTCTTAACCTGAACACTTGTTCAAAATCACCCAGGGAACCCTCAGAGATCAACACACGCCCAGAAAAACGCACGTTTGTTTTATTTATTTATTAAAACAACAACAACAACAACCGAGAGCTTGAAGCACCCTTTAAACTGGCTCAAAGCATCGCTCATGTCAGGGTTCACAGCGGGGACCGTCGAAGCTCAGCTTCAGAACACTCGTCCCCATTTCACCGCACAGAGTTCGAATGTTCCCCGGGCAACCTCTCGCTCGCGCTGCCGGCTCCTCACGCAAACAATCGCTCTTACGCCTAGCGCAATAGACTTCTCCGACGAGATTGTCCGAGTCCCGGCCCGCATGCGCGGGATTTCAGCTACCATTCGGGAGGCAGGAGCCGACTTCGGAGGGGGTGGCGCATGCGTGATAAAAGAACGTCACGAAGGGGGATAGCCCCACCCTCCTTTTGAGATCAGCACCAACGATGGCGGCGGAGGGGACAGCGGGAACCTTGGTAGAAGCGACATCCTCGGCCCAGTTCCAGGAGTTGCTGCAGCGGCCGGACAGGTGGGTATCCAGTCGCCGTTCCGCGGTTATGAGGCTCCGTTGGGTTTTCCTTGAGGCGGGGAAGGGAAAGGAAGCCACTGCCAAGTATCGGGTGCCGCTTGGCTGGTTCTCCTGGTGCTCCGCTGGAGATTTAAATGCGAAATTCTCGAGTAGGTATGTCTCGTATGTCAACTTTCATTGTGGACAGCTTTGCCGTTGGGGTTCATCTTTCCTTATCCACAGCCACCCTTGGGTTAAAGTTTTTGCTGGCTAAGGAATAGAAGATGGGCTCCCCAAAGTGGACAGTATATCATCATCTATAGCACTATCTATGGAGATTCTTCTGTCTATACCCCAAAGATGCTTTTTCAACTGGACTTTCTTGTTTTCCTGTGAAGAGGTTTGGCTTCTCATCCAAGAAGCTTCAGCACTGAAGAAAAACAAGAAAGTCCACTTGCCTCTTGAAAAAGCACCTTTGGGACAACTATGACCTGCATGTCTGAGAATCTCCATAGACTTCTGTCTATTATAGCAGGGGTCTCCAACCACGGTCCCTTTAAGACTTGTGGACTTCAACTCCCAGAGTTACTCAGCCAGCTTTGAAGCCCACAAGTCTTAAAGGAACCAAGGTTGGAGACCCCTGTATTATATTTATTTATTTATTTATTTATTTATTAAACTTTTATACCGCCCTTCTCCCGAAGGACTCAGGGCGGTGTACAGCCAAGATAAAAACAATAAATATACAAAGTTAAAAATCAATTAAAAATACCTATTCAATAGTGGCCGAATTAAAACCGTCGAATTGACCAACCTAAAATACCCCATATAAAATTACAGAAAATATAAAAAATTTAAAATTTTAAAATTTAGAAATTTAAAAATCTAAAAAAATCAG
This sequence comes from Ahaetulla prasina, assembly GCF_028640845.1. Classification (NCBI taxonomy): domain Eukaryota; kingdom Metazoa; phylum Chordata; class Lepidosauria; order Squamata; family Colubridae; genus Ahaetulla; species Ahaetulla prasina. The sequence continues at coordinate 40,012,004 of NC_080544.1, read as the reverse complement.
TCCAGTCCCGCTTGGATGAATAAATAAGTTTTTAATTCCCGACGAAAGGTCCGAAGGTCAGATATTTGGCGCAAACCGGGGGGAAGGTCGTTCCAGAGAGTAGGAGCTCCAACAGAGAAGGCTCTTCCCCTGGGGGCCGCCAGCCGACACTGCTTGGCGGACGGCACCCTGAGAAGACCCTCTCTGTGAGAGCGTACGGGTCGATGGGAGGCATAAGGTAACAGCAGGCGGTCCCGTAAGTACCCGGGCCCTAAGCCATGGAGCGCTTTAAAGGTGGTAACCAAAACCTTGAAGCGCACCCGAAAGACCACAGGCAGCCAGTGCAGACTGCGCAGGAGTGCTGCTAGCACTGTTAGTTAATCTAGCAATTATTAAATTATTTTCATGATATAGTTCGTGGATCTACAGTGTGAAAGTCCATGAAAGAGCTGATGTTGCTAAAGAGTTGGAGACCCCCGGTCTAGGTTATTTTCAGGTTGTCTGTTTGGGGAAGGCTAGCATGAATTGGGAAAGCTTTCCTAAGAGCAAGACAGTAAGTTTAATTTATATACAGAAGAATTTACCCTTTTTTCTCACATGTGAACCTGTGTTGATGCATGTATGCCAACAGATACACACATCCATATGCAGTCGTATTCGTTTGACCCCATACCAGAAGATTTCCCATGCTTTTTTTTCATCTCCCTGCAAATGGTCACAGTTTTGTTAAACTTAATTGCAGTTTGTCTCCTCAGTCTGCAGGTCTCATTTTAATCCCATTCAGCATCTTTTCTCTAAACACTTATGACATAAAGGAAAATGTTTCTGTCACTATATGGCAGTCATTTATCTGTCCATCACATCAATCAGCCATAAGACCTGGCGCTCTTTAAATGCCATATTCATCCCCCACTCTCTCTGTTCATGTTACAATGAATGGGATCCTTGGAGGGAAGATAGTGTTCAATAGAGCAGCATCTGAAAATGATGAGACAGAAGTAGAAGGCTTTATAAGTAATCTGGGTGGGCATGTGAACAGTGTAGGTCAATCTATCTGGGAATATTGAGTCTGAATGGAAACAAAATTTGTGACATATGTTAATATGTCAAGTCCCACAGATTTCAGTAAAATCATGTCTGGATTCTACCTATTAAAAATACAGTGTATTGACAGATTGCCTCCTCTCTGTTCTTTAACTGTAGAACCTTTTTGATAAAACTCTGGTTCTTCAGTATAATGTTTGCCAGCTAGGTTGAAATTAAAGCAAAGATGCAGGTACACTAAGAAAGTGTACCTGCATCCTCCAAAGGAGAAGATTATTCAGTAACTAAATGTGGCATCTCATCTTTAAATTCTTTTTTTATGTTATTTACCATTAATAAATAGGTGAATCCTATGTTGGGGATTCATACAAATTGTCCTTGACTTATGATACAATTGGGATCAGAATTTCTGTTCTTAAGCAAAACTTTGAATTGTGCCTGATTTTATGACCTTTTTTTCCCCATGGTTGTTAAGTGAAATTATGTTCATTAAGCACATTATGGTCATTAAGCAAATCCAGCTTTAGCCATTGATTTTGCTTGTCAGAAGCTGGCTGGGAAGATTGTGAATGGCAATTCACAATGACCTGGGATACTGCAGACATAATAAATACATGCCAGTTGCCAAACACCTGCATTTTTATCACGTGACTGGGGAGGCTGTGATTGTTGTAAGTTTGTGTACAGTTGTAAGTCACTTTTTTCGGTGCCATTGTAACTTTGAAAAGTCCCAAAACAAATGATTGTAAGTCAAGGACTACTGTAGTTCCTTAGTTTCTTACATGTATTCTTCATTTTTTTTCACTGAAAATCAAATAATTTAGGCAGAAATTTGGTTTGCCGTTCCAGTTTCATTTTCTTTTTTATTATTTTTACAACTGAATTGAACTAGAAAGGGAATACATGAACTGTGTGTATTATTTCTGTAGAACTAGTTTTTGTGCTGAGCAAGGTAGAATTAAAATAAAACCCTGATCTTGCTGAATGTAGAGTTTGGCCCCAAGGAGTCTTGCAACCTATGAATATGTATGACTATAGAGGTGAGAGAAGGGCATTATCTCCTTCACATTTTAGAAAATGAGAATGAGAGCACAAAGCTGTATTTAGGTGGGAAAGGAGGAGTTTTGCAGTGACTCAGCAGGACAAAGCTTTAGTCTAAGCTGTACTAATTGTTTAACTGGTACAATACAGTTTTAAGAAATAGATACAAATCCATTTTAGATAGAATTATTCTAGGTGAAAGTAGAAATAATATAGTGCATTGAAATGAAATAAAAATATGTGTGGGACAGATTTAAGAATTTTTTTTTCTATATCCCTCACCAAAATATCTTTCCAAAGCTGGAATGTGTGTGTATTCCAAATGGTATAAAAAAAGAAAATAGAAAATAAAAAAAAATATAGTAAAGAACAAGAAAAATATATGAAGAAATGACTTTCCCAATAGCCCAATAAGAATAAACAATTTTAGTAACTTATTCTCTTAAAATGTAAAAAATGATCTTTCTTCCATATCCCATCTCATATCTACAAACAAATCCACAAAACTTTGTCATTACCGTTCTGATGTCAGCAAAAGTTCATTAAGTGTTAACAGAGATAACAATGTATATTTTAACCTTGATTAAAAAAAACAATATTCCCTCTTTTTACTTCTAACAACCTTGATTTTTATTTTGTCCCTTCAAATAATGTTCTGGAACTTGATTCTTTTTCATTTTTTTCTTTGTCCCTTCTCACAAAATTCTTCAAAGCTTTAATAAACTTCTTTTGTCCAATACAGGAAAATTATTCAGACCACTCTCTTGTTTATTATTTTATATCTCTTTTACACATTCAGGCATAAGCCGATTTCTTTTGTATGTCCATTGTAGCATCTTTTTCCATATCATGCAGCCTGCTATTTTTAATCCACTTTAAGATCAGTATGGCAGGGGTCCCCAACCTGTGGGCCGTAGCCCAGCCCACAAGTGGGCCGTGAGAGGATTGCAACCGGGCTATAGAAATGGCCAGTGTGTGTGCGTGTGCTCACATGCACCCTCATTTGCATGAGCAGTGGGCAAGTGTGTGTGTACGCTTCATTTGCGTGAGCAGAAAGCATGTGTGCACATCGCTCACACAAATGGAGATGCATGCGCCCCCCCCCATCCTGCAAAGCTAAAAACGTTGGGAAACTGTTCTATAGTAAAACTTGTTCGTCTTCCATAATATCTTTTAAACACAGCTTATCAATAGTAGCACACACTCTTGATATTAACATCTGGGTCCATTGTTTAAAAATACTCTGCAGTGTGTCCAATGTTAAAATATTTTGCTCCATTTTTATATTAGTAAGTCAAATTTAATTGTTCTTTTCCTTTAATTGTAATATTTAGTTCTAGTTTCTTTTAGTTCCTTCAATATGCCAGCCTCTCCTTTTTAAAAAAAAATAAATCATTTTTTTGACGTTTTCCCACAGGAACGACTCTTATAATTAATTCCAAATTTTCGTCCCTTAATCTGTTTATATTTTCCCAGCAACAAAGTTCTAGCCATTCTTTTGCTATTTATTCCAAACATTAAAAAAAACCTTTAAACTTTTTATTTAAAATGTCTTTTACTAAGATTGAAGTTTCAGGCTAGTCAATCTAAAAGTTCCTTTTAGCGGAAAAGCAGTTAAAGCAGAGAAAGTGATTTGAAAAAGAAGCATGTGAATCCAATGTTTGAAGGTATTGACTGGTTTGAGCAAGATGGCTATTCCCTTGCCTCCCAGAGCTCTAAACCCGCTAGAGACCACTGTCTTGTAGTCTCCTTGCAAGGTGCAACTGACTGGAACACTTGTGGGTGATCTCAGGTCCTCTCCTTATCTGGAGTGGAATTATGAAGAGCTGATCAGCTTTCTGGTTCTTCATTCTAAGAAGGTCACCACTCTGCTTTTAGTGGAATAATCTTCATTTTGTCCCTGGAAGTTCAAAAAGTGAAAAAAAAACATTTCTTTTTCATAACTTTCTATGCAGAATGTTTTTAACTACAACCGAGCAAGTAGGAGTTGTGTACCAACAATTACCTGAGAAGGTACTTTCAACTTTTGTAACTCTTGTGGTTATGCAGAGAATGGTTGGATTGGAAGCCTTTGATATTCAGTTTCCCACTGAGGAGCAGCTGTCAGGGTCTATTCTTTGGCAGCAGTAAACAGGATGTGAAAGGAATGGGCAATGAATGTGAGTTGAATTTGGATCAGCCTTGAGTAGAATCAGTAGGTATGCTGCAGGGAATATAGGGACTGGTAATATATCATGTCAAAATCTTGGTCCACTGCTACTGTCTATTTTGACTGACAAGTGGTTCTCTTTAGGCAAAAAGGAGGTTTTTTTTCCAGTGCCAAATTCTTACACTATGCCTTTAGTTGCTTTTTACATTGCTCTGGTTTGCAAAAATACCTGACTCCTATGTGTTTCTTTTTTCTAATTGCAGGTCTTTAGTGGTGGTTCATTTTTGGGCCCCATGGGCTCCTCAGTGCGTTCAGATGAATAATGTCATGGCTGAACTAGCAAAAGAGCATTTACAGGTTATGTTTGTAAAAGTAAGTCAATATACGTGTGATTGCTTTTGCTTTGAACAAAAAATGGGCAGTTATTCCAAATTGACTTAAAAATGTGAATTGGGGCTAATGAGTTTTGTTCAACCTCACAATTATTTTCCATTTTCATTGGTGGCATATCAAATGCTTTCTTTAGTAAAAGTGAATATTTTCTATACTCCTACTTTGAAACCAGGATAAACTGTTAAAATGTGGATATAAAAGTGGGGGTAATGCTTGGCCATCAGAAAATGATGCAATACAGACCTCACTCTTTACTAAACGTCAGGATTGTGGATTGTGTCAACAGTGACAGTAAAAGTGGCTACGTCCCAAACGTTGCCATGCTTTATTTTTAATAAATCCTATATAGAGGCTTTTGAGATTGATAGCATTCAATAAGACTTAACAAACTGATTTAACAAACTAATGGGGGAAGGGTCACCTTAGAGATGAATGTCAAATAAGGGCAAATGGAGTATTACATGTATATAAGATATGCAGAATATGTTTAAATGTACATAATGTGAACTGGTTTGCTTAGGATAAAATCTGTTGTCTGAAATGTGGTTTTTACATCCAAATTTGGATAAACCGAGGTCTATAAAAGACTTTATTTTAGTAAGAGTATATTACTTATTTGATTTGTCATATGCTGCTGATTAAGCAGATCTCTCTCACTTTCAGTGCAGTTCAGGTGACCAAAATGCCTGCCTCTTTAAATTATTTATATTAATACACAGTATCACGTACTGTCATCTGGTATGGGAATATTTACAATTTCTAGTAAGATGTTTCAAATAATCAAGGAAAAATAAGTCTACTATATATTAGACACATCTCTGTGTCTAATATATAGTATATATATTATATAGTATATATAGAATATCTCTGTGTTATAATATGTATATGTGGGAATTAGTATAGAAAAATGCAAAATTGGTAGAAATTTTGAAGTGACAAGAAAAATTCATTTTAAAAAGTAAAGTAATAACACATAGTTTCTTTAAAAAAATACGCTATCTACATTAATTTTCCTTAATACCTTATGAAAGTATGTTATATAACCTGGTTTGTTTGGTATATCAGATTGAAAAACCATATATTAATTGTTAAATGCATTGATTGAATTTATTTAAAATTTAATTTAAACTAAATAAGGCTTTTCTGCATTTGTTTTGTAAAAAAAGTTGAAGTCAAAAACTGAAGAAATTACCAACATTATAGAAAAATTAAATGTTTCCACTTTATTTCTTGCTGTACTGCTAAGGGAAGGATTAAAGCTTAGAATACACATTTTGCCATATGAAGTTTAGTCTAAATCAGTCTCAGTTGTTGAATATTAAAAGTACCATTATTACCAACAGTTTTTATTACTTCTAATCTTTGATATGCAAACTTTCCTCATAGAGGAAGAGAATGTAAAATGTAAGTATCACTCCTGAAATTTTAAATAAAATGAGAAAAATAAGGAAGCCTAAAATTCAGTCTATATTGCATTCTGTGTATTCATAGGAAATATGTGGTAATATAGTGTTGCAGGTTATCCTTGTTAATGACCCTAATTATGACTGGCAGTTCTGCTGCTAAGTGAATTAGTTACTAAGTGTTGTTTCATCTTATAGAGAGGTGCAAAATTTATCCTGTAGATCCCCATATAAGGTATTTCCCTATTTGGATACCAACCTGATATGCAGATTTCAGCTCCCAGATGTTTCAGCTAGGACTGTGATAGCCAGATACGAGCTGAAGTCCTCAGATTTGGAGGCGAGCAAGTTTGAAAAAGCCTAAAGTGTTTTAGAGTTATTTATTAACTACTTTTTCATAATTAATGGTTTTAAAAATATTTTAAGCGTAACTGTTGAATACTCACATGAATATTTATGGTTGTTACAGTGAATGGAAGCTAGCAACATTATTTCTATTTATTAACATGTACCTTCACACCAAAGTTTGTGTCTTAAATATTTAGTTTTATACTGTTTTATTATCAAGTAATTCATTCAGTTGTGTAGCTTTGACCTATATTATGTTTATATTATGCAAAGGAACGTTTATTTGCCATTTCCAGAAAAATATTTGAATTCTTTCAAAATATGTTCAATTTCAAAACATCTGGATGTTAATAGACAGGAATCTTTCTATGGTCAAATATTCAGATTTTGAGCTATTTATATTTTAAGCCTAAAAGTCACCAACTCTTACTCTGTCGTTATAATACATTTATATTACACATAAAAGACACAATTTAATTACTAATTACTAAAGCATTATAATTAATGGCTTTATTATAATTATATATTATAATTAAAGCATAAATGTCTGTTACATTTGCTTATATTTCCATCTCAAATTGTTCGGGCCGTTAATAGTTTCCAAGGATTCAAAATTAGATCGGGACTTCTGTAGTTGTACGTGGAAGCCTCATTCCAAATTGCATTTTTGCAGTTTGATATTGGATTGTCAATTTCTCTTGTCAACTTAGTAGTGCGCTAATACCTAACGGTCTTTCAAGAGTTAAAAACTAAAATGTACCAGGCATCAATAGTTTATTGAAGAAATACTCCTTTTTTTTTTGCTTCATAATTTGCAGAAGGCTGGAAATGTCAGTCATGATGTACTGCCTCTTGAAATTAGTCAATAGAGCAAACAGCAAGAATTGCTGTGGGCAGAAAATAAGCACTGTAATCATGACATAACTGGGGTCAGTGATTTATGGATTTCAATATAGTAGTAGCTGCATATGATTGAAAATTTACTAGGTCACTAGTGCACCACGAATTTTATTCACAGCCTCTAGGCATCTTTTGAAATGTGCAACAAAATAAAAACCTCTGAACCTGTTTTGACATGGCAGGCTCAGTGGATGACAAGCCTGCCCTGTGAGTTTCATTTAAATGCAAATGTGTCACAAACTTTTGCGCGGAAATCCTTTTTAAACATTTAACATGACTAAAAGAACAGTGTAGACAAGATCAGCCAGTGCAATCTAAACTATAAATAAGCTTTTGGAAACGAAATCATATTTCCTTCTTTTTTTAAAAAAAGCTGGAAGCTGAAGCAGTGCCGGAAGTATCTGAAAAACATGAAATTTCTTCTGTTCCAACGTTCTTGTTTTTTAAGGTAAACTTATTTTGTCTTTCTTGAATTAATACTTTGGAGGAGAACACATTATTTCCAGATAAATGTTTAAATGTTTATAATATTCAATTTATATAAAAATGTTGGGAATTTCATAATTAAGCTATATAGAATTCCTGTTTTTTAAATACTGCCTCAGAAGGTATTCCTGTTTTTTTAAATATTGTCTCAGAAGCTATTTACAAGAAACTACATTTCAGTTATTAACCATATTAAAAACAATTTGATACCTAAGCTCATTGTGTTGACTTAGCTATTAGATATTTTAGAAGCTGTGTTTTAATCATTTTGATTCTCATGCCCACTGATGGGTTTACTAACTTACTATGCTCTGTTTCATTACTTCTTGTGAAATGAATTTTATACCAGCTGCTGTATTTGAATTTTTCTTGTGGCTTTTAATATAGTGATATGATTTTGTTCTCTATCGTATGGTGATAGTTTTTAGAATTGTATTGTTGTAGCCTTTGCAAATTGATCAAAAGCAGCTATTGTCTGTTGACAGAATTCCCAGAAAATCGATCAATTGGATGGCGCTCACGCACCAGAACTGACCAAAAAAGTTCAGCGACATGCATCTAGTTTGACTCTTTCATCTGCTTCTGCTGATAATGAAAAAGAGGACCTTAATTCACGACTCAAGAAACTGATTAATGCTGCACCTTGCATGTTGTTTATGAAGGGAACACCTCAAGAAGCTCGCTGTGGTGAGAATTATTTTAAATTCTTTGTGTGGTAGGACAGTTTTTTTTATAAGAAGTGACGCAGTGGTTAGAGTGCAGAACTGCAGGCTACTTTTGCTGATCACTGGCTGCCAGCAGTTTGGCAGTTTGAATCTCATCAGCTCAAGGTTGACACATCCTTCCATCCTTCCGAGGTTGGTAAAATGAGGACCCAGATTGTTGGGGGCAAGATGCTGACTGTAAACCACTTAGAGAGGGCTATAAAGCGGTATGTAAGTCTAAGTGCTACTGGTATTGCTATATACAATTTTGTGTTATAGGTTTTCTAAAAAATCTGATCTCTGAATGCTCAGGACTGATCAGCATTCTTTTTAGCAATTCTACTAGTTCACTCATTTAGCCTGGGCGCTAAATGATGGAGGACACAGTTGCCTTGGTGCAGCTTTAACTGCAGCTATGCTAGACCTAGGTCTGGTTTTATGGGTTCAGGAGATTTAGGAGTTATTGTTAGGTTAAGAATACTGTACAGGTAGTCCTCAACTTATGACCACAATTGAACCCAACATTTACCATATGTTACTAAGTGAGAAATTTGTGAAATGAGTTTTGCTTCATATTATAACTTTTCTTGCCACATTTGTTAAGTGAATCACTGTAGTTGTTAAATTAGTAACATGGTTATTAAGTGAATCTGGTTTCCTCATTGACTTTGCTTGTCAGAAGGTTGCAAAAGGGGATCACATGACCCCGGGACATTGCAACTGTCATAAAAGTGAGTCAGTTGTTGAGCATCGGAATGTAAATCACATGACCATGGGGATCCTGGCAGTGGTCATAAGTGTGAGAATGGTCATAAGTTGCTTTTTTAACTTTGAATGGTCACTAAGCAAATTGTTGTAAATTGAGGAAAGGGGAATAGGGAAAGGGATAATTGAGGTTAAATCCTATATGAAGAATATGGAGAAGAGGTATGTAGAAATCCTTGCTTACAGAGATACTACTCTTGTTGACTGAAACTATTCCAATATTGGCAGAGACAGGTAATCAGAGTATAATTATTCCATTCTCTCTTAAACCACACAAAAGAAACCTTAAAAGTATGATAGTATTTTAAGTGTGGAAGATGGGCAAAGGGTTGGGAATGATTTCTTTTGCATTTATAACATGGATCAATGAGCTACTCAGTGGGTTGCTGAGAAGGCGGATTCATCCACTTCAGGGTAATGCCTGTATCCTTTAGGTCAGTACTGTATTTGTTGTTCTCTCTTTGGAAGGAGTTTGGGTCAGTTGGAACACCTGAAGACGTGAGAATTATTCAGCTACATTTATTCTAAGAGTATATAAAAAATTCCAAGTTTCTTCATGAACTTTTATAGCTCCTAAATCATTTTTGAGCAATATCTGTTAGTAACAAAAAAATTGATCTCTCGTAATAATATATAATGGATTCATCTTTAAGGACATTGTTTGACGAATGAACCAAATTTTGCACCTACTTATTATCATTACTCCCCTCTTTACACATTTTTATTCAAATTTTTCTTCATTATCTTTTGTCTCAAAATATTTGTGTCTCTACTTAATTTGCTGTGTATTGGCTTGCTGTGAGCACTGTACTGTATAAATCATTTCTTTCACAGAAGTGCAGCTAATCCTCGACTTACAGCCATTCATTTAACAACTGTTCAAAGTTATAATGGCACGGAAAACAAAAATTACAACCGTTCCTTGCACTTACAACCATCACAACATCCCCAAAATCATGTAATCCAAATTCAGGTGCTTGGCAATCAGCATGTATGGTTGCAGGGTCCCGGGGTTTCATGTTTGCCGTTGGCAACCTTTCCAGCTTGCTTTTGACAAGCAAAGTCCACCGGGGATGCTGGATTCATTTAATATTGTATGTTTCACTTAGCAACTGCAGCTGATTCACTTAATAACAGTTGGCAAGAAAGATCATGAAGTTGGACGTGATTCACTTACAAACCTTGCTTAGCAACGGAAATTCTCATTCAGATTCACTGAGTTCAGTTATTGAGTTTAGTGTAAAACTGATTGATAAGCTATGCATGCATACTCATTCCAGAACAGCAATATAATCGGAATATAAATGAATGGGAGGAAGAGATGGGTTTTAGCTGTACTGTGCTATTTCTTGGCTGCTGCTGTATCTGTCTATAAATCTCATGCACATTTATAACAACAGATGATCTTTATTTTGACTCTTATTTTGTCAGGAAGATTACAAAAATAGTTACAAATGTATATTATAAAATTCTCTAGATTGCCTCATAAGAACTGTATAATGGTTCAGAACATGATATCAACTACACAGAGTTTGCTGGTTGTAAAGTTCCTAACAGATTGTGTCCACACCAATTGACATAAGAAAGGCAATGGTTTGCCATTTGTATCTGAGTATAATTGAATTATTGGAATCAGCAATCCTTATTATGGCTGGTATTTCATCACTGCCTATGTAAAAACTGTTTACAACGATGTTATATTTCATCTGTGCCCTAGCTTCCTGCTTATAGCTGTTTTTGCTTGCTGACATTAGTATTACACAACAATTATATGTAGCTTTCCATCTCTTTTAGTGTACATTAAAGCATGTACACTAAACATTGTACACTATGCATGTACACTAAAGCATGTCTGAAGTGTACATTTAAGAACATACAGACCAAGGCTGCACTTCAGACACGCTTTCATTAGCTTTTGCATTGCTCAGATTGCATTGGTTTTTTAAAAAAGTCAAATATTTTGTTATGGGAACAAAGTATGATGTTGGCACTTTATCCCTAAGCGTAATAACATTTTCAGCCTGCTACTTTAACCCTTAAAAATGAAGTCCTATCAATCAATCTTTTTGTCTGTTTATAGTTGCCTACAGCTAAAATAAAGTGCTTGTGCTCTTTTCTTTAGAAGCCTCTTACTGTAGAAATGAATTAATACATTGGTAGCAAAATAACCATCAGCAATCACCCTGTAGCTGTTTACTAATGAACTCCCAGATGAATGGGGAAAGAAGGGAGATCAGGATCCTTGTTTCACTCGAGGCAGTACAAGAACTTAATGCTTCAGTTCAGCGAAGAAAAGCAACTTATACATCATATAAATAAATACTGTTTGCTCTTGGCTCAAAATGCAGATTATGAAGACCTCAAGCTACAGTACAAAACAAAAGTAATGGGAAAATTTGCCAGATAGAAATCTTGTATAGGTTGCTTAGAATGTGCACTTATTTTAAAACTGTCATAATATATCTGGTGTCTTGGAACTTCTTGTAAATTGGGCAATATTTTTCATATACCATGTAAAGCTGTGAATATGTAGCAACACATGTAGACACATAAGGATAATTTCTCCTGTTTTGTAAGGAGAAAATTTAAATATAGTAGACGAGATTATATACACATATACATATACAGTATATATTTTGTTTTCTAGGTAGTTTTATTACTCTTGTTTAAATGGAGTTAACAGTAAAATAACATGTTTGATACTGAAATATAAATATGAAATATCACAGTTGTACAATTGGGACTAATGAGATGGGTAAGTGATACTATTTCATTGGGCCCTTTTCCTATGTTCTCCACTTCTTGGCTGCTGCTCAGTATTATACCTTGAATTATTAAAATGTTTGTTAACTGACATTAAGCAAAAATTCTCTGGTTGAGTCAGCCATGAACTTTTCATTAATGTAAAAATATTCTCAACAATGGCCATAGTTGGGAAGGAAGAAAAACATGATATCGGGTTGATAATGATGCTGGAATAAAATTATGAGTATTATATATTTTGTGTAGGAACAATATAGAATATAGAATAACAATGCTTTAAGGGACCTTGGAGGTGCTCTAGTCTAACTGCTCAAGCAGGAGATCCCATTCTGGACAAATAGTTGTCTAATCTCTTCTTGAAAACCTCCAGTGATAGAACACCCACAACTTCTGGAGGCAAGCTGTTCTCACTGTAGGAAATTTCTCCTTAGTTCTAGGTTGGATTTCTCTTTAATGATCTTCCACCCATTATTTCTTGTCCTCCCTTCAGTTGCTTTGGAGAATAGTCCAATCCTCTCTTCTCTGTGACAGCCTCTCAAGTACTGGAAGACTGCTATTATGTCACCCACTAATCCAGTGATGGCTAACCTTTTCTGGACCGAGTGCACCCAAAGCGGCCAAAACCCCAAAATGCAATCCGCCCCACCCCCGAGCATGCCCGGTATGGTAGAGACCCGAAGACCAGCTGAGGCGTGCTCGCATGCGTGGCGGTGGTGAATTGGGGCATGGCTTGTGTGCCATCAGAGAGATCATGGCCTTAGTCCTTCGCTTTGTAAATCTAGACATAGCCCTTTATGTTACCATATTTAATTTTGTGGGACACTTCTGTTAGTTTAAAGATTGATACAGCTTCATTAAAAATCATGCTTTTTTTTCTTTTTGTCTCCCATCTCCCCCCCCCACCCCCACCCCGCAATCTTCCAGGTTTCAGCAGACAAATCATAGAAATTCTTAACAAACATAATGTTGTGTTTAGCAGCTTTGATATATTTTCTGATGAAGAAGTGCGCCAAGGTCTAAAAACATACTCCAGTTGGCCTACTTATCCACAGTTATATGTAAACGGAGAGCTTATAGGTGGACTGGACATTGTTAAGGTTAGAAAATAAAATCATCTGTTTCTTTTTTAAGAAAAAAAATCTAATTAAAAAAGTATTTTATAAATACAACCTTTTTTGTTTTTTAGGAGCTTGAGGCTTCAGGCGAATTGGATACAGTCTGCCCTAAGGCACACAAATTAGAAGACAGGTATGGTGCATTTTGTTTTCTGTTTATTGTAAAGAAGAAAATGGGTATATTCCATGACTGAATTTAATTGCTGTCTACTTTATAGTATTGTTATTTTTTTTTTTCGCGCTACGAAAGAAAACCTGTACAACAATGGATATGATACTGTGCATCTTTTTTCCTTTGTGTTTTTCAGCTTGATTTCTTTTTTTAAAATACTTAAGTGCATTGTTAGAAAATAATTTTAAAAGCCATATCTTGTTATGAAAGAAAAATAAGTAAACATAAAATCGTTGAAAAAATAGTGACATGTTTCAGTGAAATTCTGTTTTTGATCTATATTCTCTTACAAGTGAATGCCAAGATTTTATCAATCTTTTCCTTGTTTAGGCTCAAAGATTTGATAAACAAGGCCCCTGTGATGCTATTCATGAAAGGGAATAAACAGGTAAGATTTGTAAGAATGTTTTAGTTTGATGAACATTGTAGCTTATTACAATAATGCGTTAGCTGTTCCCAACCTTATGACTTCTATATACAATAGAACTACAATGTCAGAATTCCCACCCAATATGGTTTATATAAGAATCCTAAGAACTACAGTCCCAGATTATGAAGGAATATAATGTGGAAAATGTGGTTGAAAGGTCAGAGCATATTCCTTCATGGAATATGTACTGGAATATGTACATATTCCTGGAACTAGGAAGTATAACTGTGTGTTTTTTGGCTAGAAAACTAATTAAATACAAATGCAAACAGCCATTCGTCATGAGAAAGGCGTTCCTGAAGTATAGTTTTTGAAGAGTTTGATAGTAACATTTGAGGTCAACACTATTTTATTGTTCCTGTTTACAGTTGTAACAGAGATGAAAGCATAACTTTGCAACCAATATTTGCATTTAGAACCTTTGCATGTAAGTCTTTAAAGGAAAGCTGAAGACATGATAATTAAAGTTGCAGTTTCACTTACCAACCACTTCATTTAATGATCTAGTTGCCGGTTTCAAAACAAGGACTACCTGCAACCATACTTTCATGTATAGTTAGGTAGATAGACATGTAGAAAGTTCACAGCCGACTGTACTGCATATCTAATAAACTGGTATAAATATCTATTGTTCTGAGGTGAAGACTGGGGAAAAAATTGCTCACATTAATTTTTAGAATGTCTTATTTTTTGTTCCTTATTTCTGAATTGTTCCAACCTGTTGCCTTCTAAATATTTTGAGAATTAAAATAATGTTTGAGTAGTAACCTACTGTCTTGTGAGGATTTCAGGTTGAAATATGTAAGCATCTAAAGACTACCTTAATTTTTTAAAATCGGTTTGACACAATTTTAAAGTTAATACATATGGGTTAATCTAGTAGAAAACAATGATTTGTTCTTTTATTCTTATTTTAGACAGCAAAGTGTGGATTCAGCAAGCAGATTATAGAAATTCTAAATAATACTGGGTATGTAACAAATGTATTAGCTTAAATTTTGTTGAAATATGCCAGCATATTATTTTCTTGCATTATACATGATATAAACTAAAAAGATTATCAAGATTAAATATATATTTTGTTAAATATTCCAGCATATTATTTTCTTGCATTATACCTGTTACAAACTAAGAGCATTATAAAGATTAAAAACATATTTGGTATGTTAATTCTTAGCCTTTTAATCTTTATAGTACTTCTATCTTTTCAACATCCATGAATTCTCTGATTGTATCTTTTGTTGTCCCCTCTCCATTTTTGCACTTTTCCTCTATATACTGGAAGGCTCTTTGTATCTGCTTGTCTACTGTTACCATAGTTAATAATTAAATAGAAGAAAGACATTTTACCAGATTGGCAACCCTAACCCCTCACTTCCATTCATCAGTTCTGTTGGTTCTCTTAGCTGCTGAACAATTTGTAAAACTTGGACTCTAATGGTGTCATCTCAATAGTCAGTTTAGTACTGTAATGCTAACCTGTTAATTACATAATTGATCTCATGCTCAAGATCTTTTGTTCAGGTTTACATCTCTAGCCCTCTTAGAGTTCACTTTAAATCCCCTTGATCAAGCTCAGTATGCTTTGATTATAAGAGCCGTGGTGGCACAGTGGTTAGAATGCAGTACTGCAGGCTAACTCACTGTTCACTCCAGGAGTTCAATCCTGACCAGCTCAAGGTTGACTCTCTCAGCCTTCCATCCTTCTGGGGTCGGTAAAATGAGAACACAGATTGTTGCGGGCAATATGCTGACTCTGTAAACTGCTTAGAGAAGGCTGTAAAGCACTATGAAAACAGTATATAAGTCTTATTGCCATTGCTATATTCCTAAGCACTCTTTCTTGGTGTCAGGATTCTTTTTAAAAATTGTCTCCAGTTAGACTGACTGACTCAAAAGAGCCACAAAAGCAGTGAACTCTGGACAGGTGGTTCTTTTTCCCCAAAAAAATCCCCCTATAAGGTTTTGGGAAGTGTTTTATTTTGAAAAATAAAAACAAGGTATAAATTATGAAACTTACTAGTTTATATGTGTTGTATATAGCTTCTACCCTATATCCTATCCTTACTATCCTATATTACTATATAATTTACTATTACAATAATGCTATCTATTTCATAGTAGTACTATTATATAGCAATGTTTTCTTCTTAAAAAATATTATTCTGCCTTAATTTCTCTCTCTGGAATTTCTTCTGAATTTTTTCTTCCGTTTCTGACCAGGATAGATTACTTGCAAATTTCCATGTTGTGTTTCTATACTTGTACTTTTCCTTGCTTTGACTCTGTAACATTTTTTCCCCTGGACCATTCACTTGGTTTGAGGGGAAAAAACACCATTTATGTGGCTGCATTATTCCGTTTGCTGGTGGCTGCAGAGCTGCCAAAAGAAATGTCTCCTCCATTCCCCTCCTGCACCTGTTTCAAGATTGCAGCTTTATTGGCAATTCTGCCCATGCTGACATTGGGAGAAGCCTTAAATAAAATAGGGAAATAAAAAGGCAGCACAGATGCTGACAATTTTTCTAAGCAGGCTATTCTTTTGAGAGTAGGCTACCTTTCAAAACTGTTACTATTTATTTCAAGGTGAAATAATAAATCTCAATGTCTTTTTTATTTAGTGTGGATTATGAGACTTTTGACATACTGGAGAATGAAGAGGTATGTTGTTCAAATGCAATTCTTATTACAGAGTTTAGAAATCTATAATGTGGAACATTAATCAAGTCTACATTTCTTAGGTACGGCAAGGATTAAAGAAATATTCAAACTGGCCAACTTACCCACAATTGTATGTGAAAGGTGAACTTGTTGGAGGCCTAGATATTGTTAAGGTGAGAATAGAATTGTTGAGAAGTCTGTAATCATTTCATTTTAAAAAATAGATTGCTGCGTTATCCAATTTGATACTTACTTGATGTTCAGATTTATGATTTCTTTGTTGCTTATTCCTCAATTGTAGTTTTAATGTCCTAAACATTTGGGTCCAGGATTAATGTTAAATAAATGGAAATAGCTTTATTACATTTTATCAGGGCCATATTATTGAAATGAGAAGTCCTTGGTACTCTCTGAGCTTGCTTGTTTTCTTGCAGATGTTTTGTTATCCTAACTACTAGGTAACATGTTAGGTAATGAAACATCTGCAAGAAAACAAGCAAGCTCAGAGAGCATCAAGGAGCCCTCAATCATGAATTTGCATAAGTTTATTTCTAGTGCTTTTGACATTTGAAATATAATGTGTTAAAGTTTTTTTTAATAACCTATCATCAGCCTGATACATTGTTGTAAAAAACAACAACACCTTAAATCTTCATTGAATGGTTATACTACTACTAATAATAATGAAAAGTTGTTTCTTGACATCAATCAGTTATTTGTTCTAAGAGCTATCTCTTCTTACTCCCATGGGTGCATTTAAAGATATTTGGTTTATCTAGCTTTAGTCTCCAACATTATTTTTTCCCGAAAACAATATGTTTTGCAAAAAAAAGTGTCACATTTCTGAAAAAGAAGGTAAGATTTTATTGTATACTTTTAAAAAATGGCCCTGAAGGAAAAAATAGATCTGTATTTCTTGCTCCATCTTCTTATATTTGTGTGTGCACACAATGAACAAGCATTGACTTTAAACCTAAATACTCCAGGGTCTATTCTTGTCTTCAGTGTTTTATAGCCAATATCAAAGTCATTGTATCTCCTGGGAAGGAAGAATCAATAAGTCTCATTAGTTTTTTAAAAATAGGTTTATATTATTTAGCTCATGTAGTTATTTTTTTAAAACAAATATTCAAAGATTATACACTATATGGTTTTAAGGAATGTAAGATATTTTCATTTTGTTACATGTAGGTTCTATAAAATTTCCTTACATGGCACATATTATGTTTTGAGGCCCTAGGAATTGAGATGAATCAAATGATACAGTTCACATTTTAATCATTTTGAAAATCTACTGGGAAGTATTTTTCACCGACAGTAACATTTTTCTACATAGTTCTATTTAGCAATGTTCAATAAAAAATCCATTTTGGCAGGCAGAATCCTCTGATTTCTCTTTGGGTTGATTTTAAAAACTATCTCCAATAATTGAATTTATTAAAACTATAATTGGAGCTTGACAAGTTCCAAAAACAGTTGTTCTAGTTTATCACCTTTCTTTTTTCCAGTGTAGAACATTTAATAGGTTTCTGTAGTTTCATTAACATAGAAATTTCTCAGGATGCTGCAAACTAATTGTAGGCCTTGGCCTATAATTTTTTTTAAAGTCAGTGTAATTTTTTTTTTTTGAAGTCAGTGTCTTGCTCTGAATTGTTCTTGCAAACAACCAAAGATATAATAAAATATGATTAATGATACAAAAAAAAAATCCTGCTTATAACATTTACCCTTTTCCATTCGTGTGATGCTCTCCCTGCTCATGTTTCTAGGGAAACACGAACAGGAACAAAACAAGTGTAGAATATATTCCAAACATAAAGCAAATTCTAGGTTCATTTGAAGGCTTATAGTAAGTAGTGGTAATATTTTCTAATGCTTAAGTCCCAGAGAACTGTTGCTGTTATGAATTACAGCACTGGGTTTAGATCACGAATGTCCAGCCTTTTGACTTGTCTGGGCTGGATTGAGTGAAGAGGAGTTGTCTTGGGCTGCATATAAAACATATACTAGAGATAATGTATATAAACCATACGATAACGTATATGATCTTGTGGGGCTGCATTCTAACTGTCCAGAGCCATATGAAACCCATGGAGCATGGGTTGGAGACACCTGGTTTAGATGATGAAATCTTACTTGGTCTAAGGTAAAATTCATATCCGAGGCTAGAAAGACTCCATCTGTGCCAGATAAGATTTTATAGTTGCAATACAGCAAGTTTATATAACAGATTTTTTTTTTAATTTGCATTTATATCCCACCCTTCTCCGAAGACTGAGGGCGGCTTACACTATGTCAAGCAATAGTCTTCATCCATTTGTATATTATATACAAAGTCAACTTATTGCCCCCAACAATCTGGGTCCTCATTTTACCTACCTTATAAAGGATGGAAGGCTGAGTCAACCTTGGGCCTGGTGGGGCTTGAACCTGCAGTAATTGCAAGCAGCTGCTGTTAATAACAGACTGTCTTACCAGTCTGAGCCACAGAGGCCATTTCTAGAACACATTGGTAGATACCCAGTTAATGAATAAAACAGCTATAGGCACTGGACTTTATGCATCCAACTGGCTTTTTGGTTGAGCTTTGGTAATCATATCAGTCCCTGAATGTTTTCTCCCTTTCTTCTTCCAGGAACTAAATGAATCTGGTGAATTGTCATCTATCCTGAAAGTAGAAAATTGATGCAAATGGAATACATTGATCAAGACAACTGAAATACAAACATTATTATTGACATTTGCACTGGACCAGGTTAAAACAGAAAAAAAAACAAACAGAATGCAGGCTTCTGACTTCCTTTTCATAACAGACCATACTAGAGAAGTATGTAAAATGTTGACCTTCATACAACTGTAAACTTGTGAACATTTTCAGACTGGATTAAAATTGAAGTTCAAACATGTATCTGAGTACTTTAATTTTTCATTCCATTCACACAGGCATCTAGCTGACTTAGCCCTTGTTTAACTGGTATATCTGCTCACCATTTTATAGCCATTGAACTTTCTAATGTTGTGGTCTGATGCCTATAATAAAGTAAAGACATCATTATGGGGGCCTAGTCAGGCTCAAGAATGAGGACTCCATCCTATCAGAATTAATGACGCATATCTTTCTAGCCATATTTTAAGTAATATGGCTAAAAGGGGCATAGCATAACACACTTAGGAGATTTTCCTTTTCCTTCATTGATTGGGAATTTAATCTGAATTATATATCTCTTACTAAATTTGTAGTCATTCTTCCAAGCCTTTTGGCTGCAACTTCTATAATGTAGTTTAAAATGCACAAAAACCATCTTATCTATGCCACTGAAACAACTTGAATAAAGTAGCAGTAGAAAATAGAATCGACTCTTAATAGCAAATAGGTGCTGAGCGTTAAGAGAAATATCAGTATGATTTAATGTAATGCTAAATTCTAGATAAATTCTAAATTACTAAGCCACACAAAAAGATTAAAAGCAAGTCCATATACTCAAAGGAATGTAAGCAATGGTCTGACCTTCAAGACAATGGTCAAAAATCTGCTAAATTGCAGAAAAAGCCTAGAATTTATTAATTTGTTATATTTATATAACCACCCATTTCATAATCAAGATGCTGTGGAAGCGTAGAAATGTCGATCATCCATCCATCCATCCTATATATTGGTTGCAAAAGAAAATGGGAAACCAGGGTAGAGTACAGTAGAGTACTTTGCTTGGACTGCTACATTTTTGCACATTCTTCTGGTATTCATATTAGGGAGTTGCAGAAAATATAACGTAACATTTTCCAACACTACCTACTGTCTGCTAGTCATATTATAGACATTGGGTCCGAATTGGGTCTCCCATCTCCACAAACATTTGGGTCAAAGGGACCTGTGGCAGTATTATCCTCTATGGCAAACTACTTTTAGAAGATTATCCTAAAAGCATCCTGGGCCAAGCCCTGCAAGCCTTTACCTGCAGTTATTATAATATATGTTAAACTGTGGAATTGATTTTCATCTCTGAACTTGTGAGATGCCACTTTCTGTACCTATTTCAGTTTCTGAGTGAAGGTCAGTCCTGGTAGAGTGCATCATAATAATCCAATCCTGACGTAATAGACCATTGTTAGGCCCTCCAGACGGAACTTCATGGCTTGTGAACAATGCAATAATATCTCAAGAACTTTAAAACTGTAAATATTGTACTGAAACAATATAATGTATGAAGATTTCTAACAATACAATAAAAGGAAAAACAAAAATGCATTTTGTTATAATTCAGTTTCAACTTGTTCGGTTTCATCTAGTCACTTACTGCTTCCAGATGTTGGGTAAGGATCTCTACTGCACCTCTTGCTTGGTTCTGTGAGGGAGAAATACATTGTATATATTGATGACAACTCTCCCCAAGCCCAAAGATAACTTCCCCCGGTAGTTTCCTATAGATGTTAACATGGGGGAGAGCTAAACCTGAGGCATCTCATGTTGGAGTAATTATGAGTTCAAATGTTTCTTCAACTTTAGATTGGAACCAGTAACTCAGGAAAGAGTGGAACCATTGTACCAGAGTTGTTCCAACTCCCAACTGTAGGCAGTCCAGAAAGCAATCAGGATTAAATACTATTGAGAAAGCTAATAAGCCAAGAGAGCCATGCTCCCTCTATCCATGCCTTGATTAAGATAATCCACAAGAGCAGAGATGTCAAAACTCATGGCCCCTGAGCCAGATGCATCACGCACTAGCCATGTCCACCCCCAGTTTAGCCAAGGGGGGGAAAAAGTCAAGATTGTCACATGACGATGTCACGAGTTTCACACTTGTGCAGAAGAGCAATTAATGTGATTTCACTCCAAGATCTTGATCTTCAATCTGACTGAAAAAAAATCCAGGTGATCCACTTTATTCAGAATCCTTGATAGCTGCAGTTTCATCACATTCTCTCCAATCCTGCTAAAAAAGATGAAAGATCCAAAGATGTTGGGTTTTTAGATGGCATCTTTGGTCAGGTGTGTAATGATGTTTAAGGTTGACCGTACTTTTCCCTTTGGTAATTAATGAGCTGAATCTAATCCTTTCCCTCATTGGCTGCCCAAAGAATGCAAGGGAATCAAGGATCCAGCCTACAGGTGGATAACTCATTCCAGTTATCCATTCCATTTTTGAGTGCACCAGATCAAAGAATCCCAGGTCACGAGTAATCCCATTTACTTCATTTTGCCTTCTTTGTGTAATACCTCCAAATATGAGCCATTTTATCCCCAATATATCTAGCAAATCACTTCAGTCTGATGGATACATCCCTAATATGCGGATTAAATAAAACAGCATTGCTGGAAGATGATCAGGCAGTGCAATATGGGCAGAGAAATACTTTTTGCTGTACTTATCATCAGAATCGCAGCTCCAACCTGAGCTCATAGGGTGTTGTGTCTTCGCTCCCCCCCCCCCGAACCTGGCCTCCTG
>NC_080544.1:39032707-39087707 GCF_028640845.1 Ahaetulla prasina | reverse complement strand
GGAAAAAAAAAAGCCATATAAATCAAAGTGTTCACAATTGTGTGGTTGCCTTATTTAGGCTTTGACTAGATATGCAATATTAGAGGATCACAGTATTGCAGCAAAGGGATTCAGAAAACTGTTAGCTTTCATCTGTAGTGCTCATTTAGAGCGGAGTTTGTGAGGTCCTTGGTGCTCTCTGAGCTTGGTTGTTTTCTTGTAGATGTTTCATTATCCAACTAGGTGACATTATCAGTGCACTGATGATGTTACCTAGCTGGGTAATGAAACTTCTGCAAGAAAACAACCCAGCCCTGACTGCATTGAGGACTCCATAGTTCAACCCTGAGCTATAATATTCTCTTTTTAAAGCAGTGTTTCTGAACCACAGCAACTTTAAGATGTCTGGACTTCAATTTCCAGAATTCCCTAGCCAGTTGTGGGAGTTGAAGTCCACATGTCTTCATGTCTTCTGAGGTTGGGAAATGCTAATCTAGAGTTTTGCAATCCATATCTAATAGCCTTACTTTATCTTAGTGTGATCCCAAAATTCAATATTACAACACCATTGATAGCAAACCTTACTAAAAAGCTTGCTCAGGCAATTAATTCCCTTCCTATCTATACACCTTAACTCAAAGTGTGATAGGGTAGTCTTTGCCAAGTGTTATGGGAACAATCTCTTCACAATGGACCTTGTGAGATTGGAAATGGTCCTGGTCCTCAGTTCAGACAAATTTAGCGAGCAGAGCTAAATTTGAGTTGTTTGAGTTCAACTCAAACAACTCAGCAGAGCTGTTTTATTCTATTTCTCTTATTTTATCTCCTGATGTATCCAGTAAAGCACCAGGAATTCAAGAAAGGAAAAGGGTTTGTTCATTTATTTAGTAGCTTTTCTAAACGGTCTCTTCTACTTCAACCCAAAATAGAGATAACTATCACTACCTGCAAAATATTTGCAGATCCCTCGCATCCTGGACATAAACTGTTTCAACTCCTACCCTCAAAACGACGCTATAGAGCACTGCACACCAGAACAACTAGACACAAGAACAGTTTTTTCCCGAAGGCCATCACTCTGCTAAACAAATAATTCCCTCAACACTGTCAGACTATTTACTGAATCTGCACTACTATTAATCGTTTCATAGTTCCCATCACCAATCTCTTTCCACTTATGACTGTATGACTATAACTTGTTGCTGGCAATCCTTATGATTTACATTGATATATTGATCATCAATTGTATTGTAAATGTTGTACCTTGATGAAGGTATCTTTTCTTTTATGTACACTGAGAGCGTATGCACCAAGACAAATTCCTTGTGTGTCCAATCACACTTGGCCAATAAAAATTCTATTCTATTCTACCTAGGAGGACTTTTTCCTGACACTCCTTAAAACCCCTGAAGCATCACTGAAGCAGTGGGGACCCCAAAAAATATTGTGCCAGTTTAGTCAAACAATTTCTGTATTGGGACAATGGGAAGCCCATAATCTCCCACAAACCTTCCTGTACACAACCTGGAATATACTTGGCAGTTTGGATTTACCTTGGCAGCATTACAAAGGTGGCCCAATCTCTTATTTAGGCATAATGCTCAGCCAACTTATTTCAACCAAATTCTGTGGGTCACAAACCCAAATAGCTGAAAGAGGCATCTGGGCATGCTTTACGCAACCACAGATGCCTCTTTCAGCATTCCAGGACATTGGTTAGAATGCAGTACAGGTGGCACATTGGTTAGAATGCAGTATTTCAAGCTACTTCTGACCACAGCTTAGACTTTGATCCTGGCTGACTCATCATTTCATCCTTCTGAAGTCAGTAAAATGAGAATCCAGATTGTTGGGGGCAATACGCTGACTCTGTAAACTGTTTAGGCAGTGCTGTACATCGCTATGATATATATAAGCCTAAGTGCTGTTGCTACCACATTTTTCCCATTTCTCAAGCGATTTTGAAGTGCTATTAGCCGTGGATATTGTATTGAGACACACCTGTGATGCACTACTTGGAAGTGGAGTAAATTTAATTAGCAGACTGTTCAGTTTTGCTCTATTAACCTTCTCTGCCTATATTAGCCAGATTGTTAAGTCACTGGTGTAGAAGAGAGGAAGGGAGAAAGCAGGGTGGTGTTTCCACACTCCTTTTAGGTCCATGGTTATCTATGACTTATCACATTACATTTGAACACAAATCTAACATACAAAGAGTGCTAAATATATGACTTTATTTATTATTTTTTATGCCATTCATCTCATTGATACAGTGACCAATAGGTTAGAAACACAGAGGAAGTGGTCTGGGGGTGGATTGGTTGGGATTTGTTTAAATGCACCAAGCACAGAATTCCTTCCTGCTTCCCACCAAACTCTTATTCCATGTCAGTATGGAGAAGAGTATAGAAATAGCTTAAAGGAAAATGTGTGGCAACTTCAGGAAAGCGTGAACTCAGTCTGGAAGACAACAGGAATGCATGAGAAAGAAACTGAAGTTTGGCCCAACTTGATTCACTTTGGTATAAGAAGGAGAAAAGGAGAAACATTTTCAAATTTTATTGTATGTCAATAAAGTACAATTCTCATGGAGGGTTTCCTGGCATGGTCTACCTTGAAAGGTGAACATTGTAACATCTCATCTGCTCAATCCATTGTTCCAGACATCTAGTAGAGTGATGGATTGGTTGCTAGTTTTCACACCAGCAGGTGATGATTGTGAAAGGAAAATTAAGCCAGGGCAATCAACCAATCACATTCCTAAACTTTTTGTTGTTCAAATTAAAATTATAAGCACAGCATCTCTCACCAGTTTCATTACAGAGGCAGAAGTGGGTTTCTTAATAAGAGCAGTGCAAAACATGCCAGCATACTTTACTATCAGTTCAAAACTTGGAAAACTACTAGACATAAGTGGAATATACTATTCTTGCTGAAATGCCAGTCATGTGCTATTTAGCTCCAACTTTTCAGAAGTTGTGTTCTGAATTCTGTATCCTATTTCTGTATTTTAGATTAAGCTATTCTCTTTTAGAGAAAAAGAAAAGAACAAGTCCAAATGCCCTTTGTTTCTATACCTCAAATTCTCTTTCTATTCTTACAAGATATCTGTATGTATCTTCTAAGAATAAAATTGTGAACAACGAACTGCACACTCTAATAAAATTGGAATACTTAAATGTCAGTAATTATTATGATTGTATATATGTTTTTAACCTCCCTGATAGCACTTTTGATCTTATTTTGTATGCTTGATAATCCCATTTTGGCATGCTACAGGTTTCCTACTGTTTATTCATCTTCACTCCCACGTATTCAATAAATATTCTTACTTGTTTTCTTGTCTTACTCAAGGAGACTAGACTGGAATGAATATTTAAATATTTCCAAACAGGATACTTTGTAAGATAATGCTTCTTGTGTATTATCTTTTTATGGATTTTTATGCATTGTATCATCAAGGCATTAGTATTTGTTTTTTACTCTGTAAAAAGGAAATGATTTGCAATTGTCTGAAGTCAAAAGGCAGAGCAACAGCCAATGAAATACATTTTTATATCAATGATTTGTACACACACTTCTAGGGAATATATCTTAATGCTTAAGGCAATTTGCCTTGAAGCACTATGTATACTGTTGCCTTAAAAACCAATGTATGAAGAAGAAGAAAAATCCCCTTACAACCCAAACTAAGGTAGTCCTAAACTTATAACATTTTGTTTAGTGATTGTTTAAAGTTATAAAGGCACTGAAAAAAGTCACTTATGACTGTTTTTATGCCATTCATCTCATTGATACAGTGACCAATAGGTTAGAAACACAGAGGAAGTGGTCTGGGGGTGGATTGGTTGGGATTTGTTTAAATGCACCAAGCACAGAATTCCTTCCTGCTTCCCACCAAACTCTTATTCCATGTCAGTATGGAGAAGAGTATAGAAATAGCTTAAAGGAAAATGTGTGGCAACTTCAGGAAAGCGTGAACTCAGTCTGGAAGACAACAGGAATGCATGAGAAAGAAACTGAAGTTTGGCCCAACTTGATTCACTTTGGTATAAGAAGGAGAAAAGGAGAAACATTTTCAAATTTTATTGTATGTCAATAAAGTACAATTCTCATGGAGGGTTTCCTGGCATGGTCTACCTTGAAAGGTGAACATTGTAACATCTCATCTGCTCAATCCATTGTTCCAGACATCTAGTAGAGTGATGGATTGGTTGCTAGTTTTCACACCAGCAGGTGATGATTGTGAAAGGAAAATTAAGCCAGGGCAATCAACCAATCACATTCCTAAACTTTTTGTTGTTCAAATTAAAATTATAAGCACAGCATCTCTCACCAGTTTCATTACAGAGG
This sequence comes from Ahaetulla prasina, assembly GCF_028640845.1. Classification (NCBI taxonomy): domain Eukaryota; kingdom Metazoa; phylum Chordata; class Lepidosauria; order Squamata; family Colubridae; genus Ahaetulla; species Ahaetulla prasina. Next base: position 39,083,375 of record NC_080544.1, on the reverse strand, counting down.
CAGAAGTGGGTTTCTTAATAAGAGCAGTGCAAAACATGCCAGCATACTTTACTATCAGTTCAAAACTTGGAGAAAACTACTAGACATAAGTGGAATATACTATTCTTGCTGAAATGCCAGTCATGTGCTATTTAGCTCCAACTTTTCAGAAGTTGTGTTCTGAATTCTGTATCCTATTTCTGTATTTTAGATTAAGCTATTCTCTTTTAGAGAAAAAGAAAAGAACAAGTCCAAATGCCCTTTGTTTCTATACCTCAAATTCTCTTTCTATTCTTACAAGATATCTGTATGTATCTTCTAAGAATAAAATTGTGAACAACGAACTGCACACTCTAATAAAATTGGAATACTTAAATGTCAGCAATTATTATGATTGTATATATGTTTTTAACCTCCCTGATAGCACTTTTGATCTTATTTTGTATGCTTGATAATCCCATTTTGGCATGCTACAGGTTTCCTACTGTTTATTCATCTTCACTCCCACGTATTCAATAAATATTCTTACTTGTTTTCTTGTCTTACTCAAGGAGACTAGACTGGAATGAATATTTAAATATTTCCAAACAGGATACTTTGTAAGATAATGCTTCTTGTGTATTATCTTTTTATGGATTTTTATGCATTGTATCATCAAGGCATTAGTATTTGTTTTTTACTCTGTAAAAAGGAAATGATTTGCAATTGTCTGAAGTCAAAAGGCAGAGCAACAGCCAATGAAATACATTTTTATATCAATGATTTGTACACACACTTCTAGGGAATATATCTTAATGCTTAAGGCAATTTGCCTTGAAGCACTATGTATACTGTTGCCTTAAAAACCAATGTATGAAGAAGAAGAAAAATCCCCTTACAACCCAAACTAAGGTAGTCCTAAACTTATAACACTTTGTTTAGTGATTGTTTAAAGTTACAAAGGCACTGAAAAAAGTCACTTATGATTGTTTTTCACACTTATGACCATTGCAGCAACCCCATAGTCATGTAAACAAAATTCAGATGCCTGGCAACAGGTTCATATTTATGACAGTTTCAGTGTCCCAGGGTCATGTCACCTTTTGTGACCGTCTGACAAGCAAAATCAATGAGGAAGCCAGATTCACTTACCAACCATTTTCCTAACAACTGCCATGATTCAAATGTGACAATAAAAGTCATAAAATGGGGCAAAATTCACGTAGCAAATGTCTCACTTAGCAACAGAAACCAGTTCTGGTTGTAAGCCAAGGACTACCTGGATAGCATCATTTTATTTTGTTTTCTCATGCCAGCATTATATTTCTGAGGGTTTTTTAAGCTTGAAGAAGCACGATCAGATATTTAACGAAAGGAGGTGAATTTTGGATTACTTGCTTAGTACATTATAAGAACACAGCAGGAATTCACCATGAAATGATAAACTGCAACAAGCTTGCATATCACATTTGCAAGCGGATAATATAATTAGCATATAATTTTCACGGTGACAGGTTGAAACCGTTCTGCTATAATATGCCTAATTTGAAACTACCTTTTGTACTCCTAGATTAAAATGCCTTTAGTTGACTCTTCAAATTCAAACTCTACAGATCTAGAAATCATTTCAGATGGAATAAATCCACTCCTCCAGACTTTTTGCTTTAGGGAAGAAAGTCAAGATTTTCCTCTTCAATCAGGCTTTTTTATTATTATTTTTAATATGAGCTACTATAATAGATTTTAGTAGTTTTCATGAGAATATAAAGATTTGATATTTTCAGCAGCCTTGAATGCCCAAAGGCAGAAAGGTAGGATATAAATCATAGGAATGAAAAATGGATAGGCATGCCAATTTGGAGTTTATTTTTCTTTTTCTTTTGTTTGATGGAGAAAAGTGGACTAAAAGATATGCAAGGTTGGCCTTTCCCAGCCAGGAGATCCCCAGAGGTATAACTAGGATTGGGATTCAAGATGAAAGTCCACAGATCATGAGCAGAAGTGAGATTCTCTGCCCCCCCGAGTCCTAGCTGATCAGGAGGAAATGGGGATTTTGCAGTAACCTTCCCCTGGAGTGGGGTGGGAATGGAGATTTTACAGTATTCTTCCCCTGCCGCGGCCACCAAGCCACACCCACAGAACCGGTAGTAAAAAAAATTGAATCCCACCACTGATCGTGAGCCATTTAACTAAACAGAGAGATGGGTGGCAAATAAATGTAATAAATAAATAGAGATGGATGGTGGAACAGAAGAAAACATGTCAGACTGACCAGAGTTAATGTTGCACATAATAGCAACCTTCTTATTTAAAAAAAAATCATAATCATGATTGTAGGCTTGAAGATACTTATAAATACAATCTATCTTCCTTTCCTGGATTAAAGCAATGTTCTTTCTCAAGCAAAGTGGCTTATGGCTGTGTTGGTTCAGCAATAAACATATAACCATCTAATGTTTCCCCTTCCAACCCCATTGCACACAGACACCACAAACACTACCAGCATCTAAAATTACTGCAATGGCATTTGTTCTAGTTCAGTGTTTCTCAGTCTCAGCAACTTTAAGATGTGTGGGCTTCAGCTCCCAGAATTCCTGAGCCAGCATGCTTAATGTTACAATATTTATATAGCAGCTCTAGGAAATGCCTGGTCATCAAACAAACAGCAGATCTAATGTGTGAATGACTGTGAATAGGGCCAGGAAGAATCCATGGTTACCATATTGGCCATGAACTCCTGAGCCGCCATTGACTGCAGGCCCAGTGATGCAAGTTGAAGTTCTCCAGGTCCAGAAACTTGGAGGGCAATGCCAAATCAACCACAAAATCCAGCAACTCAGGCAGGAAAACTATTTCATAGCAGGAGGCAGACAAAGACAACAATCCCATATGATCACTACAGCAGAGCTACATAGAGTTTCATATCTGATCATTTGCAAAGCAGCTCCCCAGAAGCCATGGGAGTGTTTTGGATAAAAATAGCCATGTTCTTACCCTCTGTCCCAAAGTCTTAGCAGATGCCACACATGAAACCCAGATAGGCAAACCTCATCAAATCAAGTGTCAATGATGTGTGACAGGTCGGCTCTGTCATCCTTATTTCACTTTGTTGTGGCATTTATCAACAACAGGTGAAATCTAGAGTCAATGATCTAGTTTATGGGATTAGCACATGGAACTATAATATGACACTGGTACCAAACACTAGGTACCAAATTCCCTGACACTGACTGCCATATTACCTTAAATCTGTCACCTACCACTTGTCCCAATGCCTACAATCTACATGAATACAAGAGACATTTCAGGTTGCTTTGTTCAAGAGGCAGCTGGGCTTTCTGGTTTTTCTTTGAAGACTTTTTGCTTCTCATCCAATCAACTTCTTCAGCTCTGACTGGATGGTGGGGAATGGAAGGATTTATACCCCTTGCAAACAGCTTGTCATTTGTATAGTTTTAGCGAGTCGTTAAGGTCACCTGGAGGTGTATCTGTGCCCTTTCTCAGCAGAGAGGGCACAGAGCCCTCTCTCAACAGAGTGGGAGGGATACAACATCACCTATCTCCAGTCTACAACACCGTCCTTTCAACAGTTTCAAGAAGACTTCACACCCATTTGCACCACTCAATTGACCCTAATGACACAGATAAACCTTCAGGTGGCCTTAATGACTCTCTAAAAGAATACAAATGACAAGCTATCTGCAAGGAGTATAAATCCTTCCATTCTCCACCATCCAGTCAGAGCTGAAGGAGCTTCTTGGATGAGAAGCGAAACATCTTCAGAGAAAAACCAGAAAGTCCAGTTGCCTCTTGAACAAAGCACCTTTGGAATAATCATGACCTGGAGGTCTGAGAATCTCCTTAGACATTTAGCAGACTGTCAATCTTTCTCCTACCTGCTCATCCTATCAGGACACTTTATGTACAGTATTGATTTGGGGGCAAGGTTGCTGCAACCGCGGTAAGCATAGCATCATGTGATCCTGAAAATTAACAGCATTTGTCCAGCTGGGCAACAGACAAAGAATATGCTGTGGCAGAATACGTTGCTTTGGTATCCTTCCTTTGGGACATGGTGATGCCATAATAGTTCGTTTTAAGAATGAAGAAAGAGCCCATGGCAATAGCTAGAAACAAAATATCTTCAGTCTTGTAAGAAGCAGCTCTTCTGAACTATTAAACACCTTGATCCAAGTTCCAGTGATGCCAGATAACTTGGATTCAACGAGTACGATTTTCTTGGATGCATTTTATAAGAATGAAAAAAGAGTTGTTAACCTAATCTTGTGTAGCTTCTTTTCCAAAAACACCACACTACTAACCAGAGCATACAAAACATTTGCTAGACCAATTCTAAAATACAGCTCGCCTGTTTGGAACCCTCACCACATCTCTGACATCAATACAATTGAACGTGTCCAGAAATATTTTACAAGAAGAGTTCTCCATTCCTCTGAAAACAACAAAATACCTTATCCCACCAGACTTGAAATCCTAGGCTTAGAAAATTTGGAACTCCGTCGCCTTCGACAAGACCTAAGTTTAACTCATAGAATCATCTATTGTAATGTCCTTCTTGTTAAAGACTACTTCAGCTTTAATTGCAATAATACAAGAGCAACCAATAGATTTAAACTTAATGTTAACCGCTTTAATCTAGATTGCAGAAAATATGACTTCTGTAACAGAATCATCAGTGCTTGGAACACTTTTCCTGACTCTGTGGTCTCTTCCCATAATCCTAAAAATTTTAACCAAAAACTTTCTACTATTGACCTCACCCCATTCCTAAGAGGACCATAAGGGGCATGCATAAGAGCACAAATGTGCCTACCATTCCTGTCCTATTGTTTTTCTTTTCTTCTTCCTATATATATATATATATATATATGCTTATACCTCCTAATATTTACTCATATATATGTTTATATACTATATAATCTTTTTGTATGATACTTATATATATATTGTTCTTACAAAATAAATAAATAAAAATAAAATAAGATCTTTAGGGAAGACTAGATCTGAAATCCTTTTTCACCTTCAAGCAACAAAAAATATTACATTTCAAACTCAGTTGAATGCTAGATGTTTTGAAGGCTTTTCTCTTCATTCATTGTACAAAATATAATCTCTTTCATCCAAGGCTACTAAAGAGACAAAATATAGTCTCTTTTGTACAAGGCTACTAAAACTCAAGCAATCCTAGGAATGTAAATTGCATATGTTATGTACATTATGGCAAATAGTAATCTGAAAAAGAAACTTACTCCAATTTTATTTTGAGAACAAAACGATTCTTCAGTAATGATAAAATATTCATTTCCTTGCTTCATTACCTTGCTTTGATGCTAGGCAAAGAATATGTAATGAATAAATGAACTTTCCCTTTTTTATCACCAAATTGGCTTCAGATGATTAGCATTCTTCATTACAAATAGTAATTCATGTAGCTACATTTGCTATTATACTCTCTAGGTATAACACAGGAAACTATTTGGTCCCACATGAATCTCTCTGAAATCTAAGGATATTTTAGACACCAAACAATCAAGAATTAAGCTAATAAACTTACAGACTTGGAAAGACTTGGAAGACATCAATATTTTTATCACAACACTTTTCCAACAGTGACCACAGCATGATTGACTTTTGTTTCAATATATACCCTTACAAAAAGCATCATAATAACAGGATACTAAACTACAACTTCAAAAAAGCCACCTCTGATCTCATAGACATCGACCTCTCATCTCTTAATTGGAAAATTCTATTCTCTGACTGTAACACTGTTACAGTCACTGTAACACATTCTTCAGCTCAGTCTTTGTAAATAGCAATGGCCCATGCCCAACATTTCCTAGTCATACCACTAATGACTACAATGATCTAACACAAACAGATTTCACAGAAGATAATGTTGAAAAGGCACTACATAGATTAAAACCATCTCTATCTATTGAACCTGATGGACTATGCACATACATTGGGCCTGATGGACTATGTGCATACTTCTTAAAAAAAGCTTTCCACTGCTATAGCAGAACCCCTAAACATAATCTTTGAAAAATATTTCAGGACCAGCTTCCTACCCAACCTATTGTCAGTAGTCATGGTCATCTCTATCTTCAAAAAAGGGAGACCCCAGCCTAGTCAAAAATTACAGACCAATCTCTTTATGCTGAGTCACCTGCAAAGTCATGGAAACAATCATCAACCAATCCATTACTCTCCAACTAGAAACAAACAGCCTACTCTCTAATAAACAATTTGGTTTCAGAAAAAAATTATCCTGTAATGTACAACTTCTACACTGCAAAAACATATGGACTACAAATCTTGATCAGAGCAAAGCAATAGATACAATTTACATAGACTTTGTAAAGCCTTTGATTCAGTGGTACATAACAAACTACTTCTAAAACTAAAATTCTATGACATCTCCAGACCCCTCCATAATTGGATAACCGTGTTCCTGTCAAACAGGCAACAATGGTCAAAATAGGGAGTGCCCTATCAAATCCTGCACCTGTTAATAGCAGTGTCCCCAAGACAGCATTCTAGGACCAACAGTCTTCATACTATACATAAATGACCTTTGTGATCATATTATAAGTAACTGCCTTCTCTTCATCAATTATATAAAACTATTTAACACCACCAACAATGCTGCTACCCTTCAAAAAGACCTTGACTTTGTGTCAGAATGGTCAAAAAATTAGCAACTCGAAATCTCAAAAAAAAAAAAAAGAATGGCAAAATTATTCTCCAAAACAGTATTCAAAAGTTATATCCAACATGGTGCTTACTGCAAACGGACCAAAGGCAACAATTCTATTTTTCCCCCATAGGTATGAGAAAAGAATAGAATCTTCTGTTTATTTTATAGGCAAGCAATAAAAAAGTTACAGTATTTCTATCTGCCACTTACCAGGGTGGTCTTAAGTATTATGACCAGTTTGAAAGGAACCTAGTTTGTTTTAGTGCAGAGGAACACTAGTTCTTCCAGGAACATCCCACCAATAACACTTGGGTAATGGTGGCTATTAAAACCTTGTTTTACTGTCAGCAGAATTTGCTAATGAAGCAAACTAACCAACACATGAAAGTCTGTGTTGCAAATCCCTGGGTTTAAGAGCAATTTTTTTTTCACATGCAATGTTGTTCAGCCATTAAGTTACTGATAGGAAAAATACTTAGTCACTTCCCAGCTGTTCAGTGGCAGGCTAAAACATAAAATCTACGCCATTAAATAAGTCTGAAAGGAAAAGAACAGGTGGCAAATGGTTTATATGGCAGATGGTGCCTCTTTCTTTCTTCTTCTTTTTAATATTTGTACTCTTAATTTACAATACAAGCGTCTATAACAACCAAGTTGTGTTTTACCTGTCCCATACTACAAAATGTTGAATTGTGGAAGGATGTATGAAAACGAACACCAAAATTCTTCTTGGTAAAAGGCAATTGCTTCCTTTAGCCTTCATTTTTTGATACAATAAATAGGAAATGCATATATCAATGAAGTTCTATTCCAAATTTCTTTGCTCCCAAAGCATGAATTATTAAAGTTAGGATAATCGTAACCTAAATTTCAGCTTACTTTTTTTATCTTTTTAAAAAGCAGACAATAAGATAGAAATAAATAATCTTCTCCTTTGGTTAGCACATGTTTAAAAGCTGTGTGTGCTATGAAGATTTACCTTACACCATTACTGCTTTTCCACAGGCTTTGGATGGCATATTTCTTTATTCTGTTGGTTTATGGACAGATAAATAGTAAGTAAAAAGATCAGGAATGCACAAAAAAGCATGTGACAAATAATGGCATGAACAAGTGGGTTTTTTCAGTGAAACTGGTCTATCAGGGCAACCTGGTCTAGTCAAATATGGGATGGAGCTTCCGCTTTTCATCCCCAATCCAGGAGCCTTTGCAGGCAGTCACTTTTGCAACAAACTATTTTTGTGTTGAATTTATATTTTACCAACAAAGAAATAAACACTATAGATCTATTTCAAGCTATTTAGCTCTCATCAGCTAGTCCAGTGGTGGGTTGCCCCTGGTTCGGTCTGGTTCTTGAGAACTAAAACCAGCGGGAGGCTCCGCCCACCCACCCTGATGTCATCATCGACTATTTGCACATGCACACAATCTCATTGTGAACTGGTAGTAAAGGTAAGTAGAACCCAACCCTGAGCTAGAGATATCCTTTCTGGGATTCCGGGTTTGAAGGGTATGGCTAGCTGACGAGAGCTAAATAGCTTGAAATAGATCTATACTAGTCTCCCCTTTATTTCTTTGTCATTAAAATATAAATTCAACACAATGGCATGAAGAATTAATTCTTATGTATTAGAACAGGGGTCTCCAACTTTGGCAACTTTAAGACTTGTGGACTTCAACTCCCAGAGTTCCAGAATTGTAGGAGTTGAAGTCCACAAGTCTTAAAGTTGCCAAGGTTGGAGATCCCTGTATTAGAACACTGGTACCCAACCTTTCTGGCTGGTGGACCATTGAAAGTGGTAGCAGCAGGGTGGGGAGAGGGGATGGTTTCACATGTGCTTGCACACGGCTTTCACAAATAAGCTTTGTACACACACACCCCACTTCTGCAGCCTGGTTCTGAACTGGCGGTGGACCGGCACTGGGCTGCAGACTGGAAGTTGAGGACCCCTGTATTGGAACGATCACAGTCATCACATTGTGAATGTGATGCATACATTTATCATCTGTTAAATTCACAGTGCAAGATCAAAGATAAATAAATGCAACGGTTGTTTGACGAAGTACGGCATAATCTTGAGAGCCAAACAGCAGCAATACTGACTTGTCCTTACTTGAAATGTAATGTATAAAGCAGACAGACATTTTGATAAGGAAACTGTTTTGAGCTTTAAGCCTGAATGATCAAATCTATTTCTGAAGTTCAGCGCTCAACTTTTCAGCGGCCTGAGTTCCTTGATCCTTTGCCACTTTTACTTCCTGCATTACTATTAATCCAAACACAATAATTATTTATTGAGTAAATAAAAAGATCATAGAAAGATGGCATGTGGGTCATTCTGAGTTTCACATATGAAGTTTTCTAGATGTTCCTTAAAAATGTTGCTAGTTTGCATTCCTTATAACCGGAATGCCCTTGAATTCTCCCTAAATTTTGTGGTATAACTATCAAAAATTAGCAACATAGTTTCTTATCATTTTGAAGCAGGAAACATGGGGAAAATGTTGGGCAGGTGCTAAGGCTTAAAACAAAAAAGGCAGGGCAGGGAAGGGCAGGGCAGGGAAGGGCAGGGAAGGGCAAGGCAAGGCAAGGCAAGGCAAGGCAAGGCAAGGCAAGGCAAGGCAGGGCAGGGCAGGGCAGGGCAGGGCAGGGCAGGGCAGGGCAGGGCAAGGCAAGGCAAGGCAGGGCAAGGCAGGGCAAGGCAAGGCAAGGCAAGGCAAGGCAGGGCAAGGCAAGGCCTGGGGTGTAGGTATCTTATCCTTGTTTATGGAGATTCTCAGTCATCCAGATCCTAGTTGTCTCAAAGGTGCTTTTTCAAAAGGCAACGAGACAATTTTTTCCTTGAAGAAGAAGAATATGTTTCACTTCTCATCCAAGAAGATTCATTAGTTGGTATGGCAGGCTCACCATCACAACTGATGAAGCTTCTTGGATGAGAAGTGAAACGTTTTCTTTTTCTTCATCAAAGAAAAAAAACAAAACAGCCCAGTGGCCTTTTGAAAAAAGCACCTTTGAGACTTGCTTTTGTTTGTTTCTTTGTATATATGAATTCAGCTGTGATTTAAAAATAATATCTGTTACTGGTCTTCTTATAACGGGAGCGTGAGGAAAAAAGAAGCAGGGAAATCTGCAACCAAATGCAGATTCTCTCCATTCGAGACACAACACCATTACTGCAGCCAAAGAGAGAAAAGGGTTAGAATCTAGCAAGAGATTTCTTAAATTGGCTTCATTTCTCCCTGGTTTGCCCAAGGGAGTTAAGCAGCTTTAGGCTGCTGTGTGGAAAAAAGCCCTTTGTGAATATTGCCACAGGCTGGAATAAGGTGATACTTCTCTTTGGCAGACTGAGAAGCAGAAAGAACAAGGCTGTTTGTGTAGTAGAGCTCCTACAAAGCTCAGCACTGCTGTCATCTGGATTTTCATTCTCTTTTGTTAATCTTTTTGGATTTTGTTTAATCATATAAGATGTTTCAAAGGCATCTCCTTAAATATGTATATAAACATATAAGGAACGGTTGCTGGAATTGGGCTTATCTAGTTTAATGAAAAGAAGGACTAGGGGAGACATGATAGCCTCTGTGGCCTCTGTGGCTCAGACTGGTAAGACAGTCTGTTATTAACAGCAGCTGCTTGCAATTACTGCAGGTTCAAGCCCCACTAGGCCCAAGGTTGACTCAACCTTCCATCCTTTATAAGGTAGGTAAAATGAGGACCCAGATTGTTGGGGGCAATAAGTTGACTTTGTATATAAATATACAAATAGGATGAAGACTATTGCTAGCATAGTGTAAGCCACCCTGAGTCTTTGGAGAAGGGCGGGATATAAATGCAAATAATAAAAAAAAGCTGTGTTCCAATATTTCAGGGGTTGCCACAGAGAAGAGGGAGTCAAACTATTCTCCAAAGCATCTGAAGGCAGGACAAGAAGCAATGGGTGGAAACTAATCAAGGAGAGAAGCAACTTAGAACTAAGGAGAAGTTTCCTGACAGTTAGAACAATTAATCAGTGGAACAACTTGCCTCCAGAAGTTGTGAATCTCCAATGCTAGAAGTTTCTAAGAAGAGATTGGCTAACCATTTGTCTTAAATGGTATAGGGTTTCCTGCCTAAGCAGGGGATTGGACTAGAAGACTTCCAAGGTCGCTTCCAACTCTGTTATTCTATTCTAAATATTGATGCAATATTTCTCTTTAATAAAAATTTTAATAAAAATTTTCATCATAAGAAAATAAATCCTTTTCTTGATGTGAGGAAGTATAGGAAACTAACCAGCTAGAATGGGACAAAGTACAGGTAGTCTTCAACTTACGACCACAATGGAGCCCAAAATTTATGCTGTTAAATGAGAAATTTGTTGAGTTTTGCCCCATTTTACGACTTTTCTCATCACATTTGTTAAGTGAATCACTGAAGTTGTTAAACTTGTAACAGGGTTGTTAAGTGAATCTGGCTTCCCCATTGACTTTGCTTGTCAGAAGGTTGCAAAAAGCATTCACATGACCCCGGGACACTGCAACCATCATAAATATAAGCTAGCTATCAAGCATCCAAATGTAAATCATATGACCATGCAACAGTCATAAGTGTGAAAAATGGTCATGTAATTTTTTTCAGTGCCATTGTAACTTTGAATGGTCACTAAATGAACTATTGTAACTCGAAAACTATCTGTACTACCATAAAATCATACACTCCATTCTTGATTGTATACTAATTGATCATTTGAATACCTCTTAACACACATTTCTATGTTAAAACATCACAGATGGCTTCTCCTTCCATCTGCTTGCTTGCTCCCACTTTCAAGTAGTTCTGCATCATTTCAGGCAAAGTACAACTTAATGGAGAAGGAGGGTGCCATTTCACAATAACAATAGCAATAGCACTTAGACTTGTATACCATTTCACAGTGCTTTTACAGCCTTCTCTAAGTGGTTTACAGAGTCAGCATATTGCCCCCAACAATCTGGCTCCTCATTTTACCAATGGAAAGATGAAAGGTTGAGTCAACCTTGAGCTGTTGAGAATCGAACTTCTGGCAGTTGGCAGAATTAGCCTGCATTACTGCATTCTAACCACTGCATCACCACAGCTCTATGTACGGTCTTATCAGGACCAGCAAATGCATGAGTTATCAATTCTGAGTCCATAGGGAGTATAGTGGTACAGAAATGATATAAAAATAAAATAATAAAATAAAGTAAGCACTTTATCAGCTAAAATCTATGGATTGCTTAGAGCTATGTTGCTGCAAGGAAACCAAATCTTTCTGGGTAGATTAAAAAAAAAAGATACTCTATGGGTTGGCTCTGTATCGATTCACATACTGTATCACCTCAGGCCACTGGTTCTCTTTTCTTATCATCCTTGTTAATCACCTCAGGAATGTCTTTTCCCTTCCACTCAAGGGCTTTGCTGGCAAAACAATCTGCAAATCACAAATATTACACAGAGCCCAGAAAATTATTTTTATCTTTCCTCACAACTGATTCTTTCTCTGCCTCTCCTGTTAGATGCAATTGTTGTTTTCTTTTTCAAAAGCAATTCCAGCTGCTCTCCCCAGAAGTGAGGGGAAAGGGGCTGCATGTTCCCAGAATTTCATTAATAATTTGCAAGCCAAGAATTATAGGGAAGCATTTCTAGATCTGGATACACCCAGTGAGACTGAGGGAAAATGGTGGGGAAAACATGTTTCAACAGCTACAGTAATGCCAGAGGAAATGCTGATTTTGTTGTTACCTTGGGCCTGTTCTGAAATAAATTCATACCACCATTATACCAAGGAAGATATCAGTATTGATTACGGCCACAATCAGAGGAAAAGTAGGCATAGACAGTGGTTCAAGGGTGGATCATTTTTTATTATTACTAGACAACCTATAATCTATTGGGCCATCCTTTGAGAGGAAGTTAGTGTAGTGTGATGCGAACAGAATAACATTAAATTTTAGGCTGACCGTATTATTTTTTAGCCCAATACTGAATGGTCTTGTGATCATCTAAGAAGAGTATATATCATAAATAGAAAACTAATTGTAGGAGCACATCAATAATAATAATTAACATCAATTATACACTGGCAAAAAGAATCAGAATACAAAATGCAAGCTAAGTGAACATGACCTTGTACATGACCCTCACTCTGTCAAGGACCTTGGAGTACTCATATCAAATGATCTAAGTGCCAAAGCCCACCGTAACAACATCGCCAAAAAGGCATTAAGAGTTGTAAACCTAATCTTGCGTAGCTTCTTCTCTGGTAAGATTACACTACTAACCAGAGCATACAAAACATTTGCTAGACCAATTCTCAAATACAGCTCATCTGTCTGGAATCCACACTGCATATCGGACATTAATACAATTGAGTGCATCCAGAAATATTTCATAAAAAGAGTCCTCCACTCCTCTGCTAGCAACAAAATACCTTATGCCACCAGACTTGAAATTCTGGGTTTAGAAAATTTAGAACCACATTGCCTTCGGTATGACCTTAGAATAGCTCATAAAATCATCTGCTACAATGTCCTTCCTGTCAATGACTACTTCAGGTTCAACCACAACAATACACGAGCAAATAATAGATACAAAATTAAAGTGAACCGCTCCAAACTCGATTGCAGAAAATATGATTTCAGTAACAGAGTTGTTAGTGCCTGGAATGCACTACCAGACTCTGTGGTCCCATCCTAAAACCCCCAAAACTTTAACCTAAGACTGTCTACTGTTGATCTCACTCCATTCTTAAGAGGTCTGTAAGGGGCATGCATAAGAGCACCAGCGTATCTACCGTTCCTGTCCTAATGTTTCCTTTAATTGTATTCATTTTATGTATTCAATTCATGCTTATACTTACATATATTATCTAATATGAACTCGACAAAATAAATAAATACGTCAATAAGTCAATATTTACTTATGTAAACAGATAAATGGAATTACCATGGGCATGCAAAAAAGTATCAGGAACAATTTCTGACTTCCTTTGGCTTCCCCATTGCCTTTGCTTGTGGGAAGCTGGCAGGGAAGGTTGGAAATTATATTCACACGTTCATGGAGACACTGAGTGGCTGCAGTGTTGTGAATAAAAGTCATCTGGAGATTCTTGAAATTTCAGTGCTGTGGGAGTAATGGGCCCTGATTTATTTTATACATTAAGTTAGCAGATTTGAAATAACTTGATTCGAAAATTGTTGTGCCATGTCGCATGTTTGGGCTAAGTGAAGGGTACAAACAAACAATGAGAGTTTTAGTTGTATATAGAATATTACAAAGTCTATGTTGAAATATTTTTTTGAGGTGGAACTTTAGTTATAGCTGAGATTCTGCTGCTATGAGATATAAACAATTATGTTAATGTTATTCTTATATGAGAAAGAATATGTAGGAAAATATTTATTTAACTGATTTCTTTGTCATATTAAAATCTAGGTTTCCATATTTAATGATTACCAAGCTTTCTAACTAACATACTCTTTTTACATCCCAATTTTTGCAGAACCATTTTAACGTATAAAGTGAACCCCTCTTATTCCATTTTTGTTTAAAGATGAAAACACATCTGTATAATATTTTGGAACAAATGTTTTCATGGGCTAATTTAGATTATGGCTCCGTCCTTGGGTCTAGTAATTTTTTTATTGTTTGGATAATTCAGTTGATAAATTTACTTAAGTGTGCAATACCATATTGTGGGGAAATGTACCAGATTTTCTGGATACTATGAATAATCCCTATCCACAGTTGGTTTGGATTTTTTCTTCCAGCATATTGTTCTACCGCCAGTGTTCTATAGACTATGCAGAATAAAAGAGCTTGTATGAGCACTCAGGCCTGCAGACGCTTCTTCCCTGGTGTGATTAATAGCACACAAGCAACAACCGAAAGATGCTTCCAGTGTTTATTTATAAGTACATGGAGATGCTGCGGGAGTGCAGAGTGCTAACCTGCCTCCTTGATGCTGTTCTTCATGCTGACAACACCCACTGAGTCTAAAAAGAGCTGACTCATCAGGCAAGGACTTTCGAGACAGGAATCCTGCCACTGGCAAGCCATAGATTTATTTATTAGTTTGTTTGTTCAATTGATTTAAATCGCATCTTGCCTCCAAGAGCTCAAAGGCAACAACTACAGCATTCAAGTTTGCCTTCCAAATAGCAGCCAGGGGCATAGACTGAAAAATAGTGACTGGCCAAAAGTCACCCAGTGAGCACCATTGATGAGAATTCATTTGAAATTTACATCTTCCCTGGTTTAATCCAATACCAAAACCATATTGCATGTTTCTCAAGGAATGACCAAGTCATCTGCTCAGATCTCCTGACCCTGCTGTGTTATTGTTTTTCCTCTCCATGTATATATAAAATCAAGTTAGGTTAGATTCCTTCAAAAGGATAGAGTGTTCTTCAGAATATCACACAGCTCTGCTTCAAGAAGTTATGAGCTTTTAATTTTTGTTGGACTTCAAATGATGAAAGCGGTCAGAGCACCTGTTTCAAATTTGTTGACATTGTCAGAAATGACTGCTAGGCCTTTACATTTTGTTCAATCCACCCCCCTCCCCCCAAAAAAAATTAGAACTGCCATTTATTTAGCCAAAATCGGACAACTTGCCCCAGTCAACTCGCCATGGCCAACTTGCCATGGCCAACTCACTGCAGCCATGGGACAAAAGCTACCCCAATATCAAATAAATAGTGGAATAGAATCATTAAAGAAAGGGTGCCAAAGGAAGGACAAAATGAAATGTGAACGACAAAAATTAAAATATTTTTTAACTATTTTAAATAATTAAATTAAATTATTGAATTGTCCTGCAGCCAGTGGTCCTGCAGCTAGCTGTCCTGTGGCAAATTGGCCATGCTGAGTTGTTCCATGGTGAGTCGGCCATGGTAAATTGGCTAGGGCAAATTGGCTATGGTGAGATGGCTGTGATGAATTGGCTGTGGCAAGTTGCTGTAGGTCCCTAGTTAGCTATTAAAACCAACAGTGAAGCCGAAAGCTTGAACATAAAGCAATGATGAGAGAAACAGAATATTCATGGAAGGTGAATAGGTTCATCCAAACTCCCAGATGCCAAATTATGGTCAGGTAGTTCAATAATTGGCATTTTATCTTAGAGCAATATTTCTCAAACTTGGCAATTTTAAAAATACACGGACTTCAATTTCCAGAATTCCCCAGGGAATTGAAGTCCACCCATGTTAAAGTTGCCAAGTTTGAGAAAAACTGTACTAGAGCATGTTTCATGTGTTAAGTGTGTATATAATTATATAATTAACTTCCAAACAAATATTTTGATTGGATGGGGGGGAAATAACAGTATTGTTTAATAAGTGTAATATTTTTTGCAACAGTTTTAGTCCCGTTATAAATGCCAGAGCTATTTGATCTAAATTATCTTATGTAGGGTCTAGAGAACAATAGTGTTACGTTGAGAGATTTCCAATTTTGCATCTATAATGACAAGATTACCTATCAAAATATTATGAAAGGCAAGCATGAAATGAAAGCTCATTATTATTACATTATACATCCAAAAAAAAAGATAACGAACATACAATAGTTTTCAGGGTTCTTAGACAGCATTCTCTGAAAGATTTATTTCGGTCCGAGTTAAGGGCAGTAAGTCATGCTTTATGAATGCCTATATATTGATATATTTTTAGCTGAAAGGAAGACTGGCTGTAAAATATACTCTACACAAGGGATTATCTCTATATTAGATTATTTGCTTCTCCTCCCCCTCCCCCCCCACACATTAAACTTTGCAGTGAAAGATTTCATTTTTGAGAGCTGACTACTACTTTTTGGCCAATCGACTTCCTTGTCCTCTTTCAGGGAAAGAAACTGTAATTTAACTGCACTACACTGCCAGAACTACAATTCAGTTGGAAATATGAGGAAGCAGTTTTGCAAAGGAAAAGAAACAAATAAATTAAAATACTATATTTTGAAAATATAATTTGCATTCCATTCCTCTTATGAATGTGTTCAGGGATTAACATAGTATCATCATTTTAGCCTATTTTTTTTTAAAATCAGGATAGAGCTGGAAGGGACCTTGGATGTCTTCTAATCCAACCCCCTGATTAAGCAGGAGACCCCATACAATTGCAGACAAGTGGCTGTCCAGTCTCTTCTTTAACATCTCCAACGTTAGACAACCCACAACTTCTGGAGGCAAGTTGTTCCAGTGGTTAATTATCCTCACCGTCAGGAAGTTTCTCCTTAATTCCAGGTTGCTTCTCTCCTTGATTAGTTTCCATCCATTGTTTCATGTCTTGCCTTCTGGTGCTTTGGAAAATAACTTGACCCTCTCTTCCTTGTGGCAGCCCCTCAAATACTGGAATACTGCTATCATGTCACCCTACTCCTTCTTTTCTCTAGACTAGACAGACCCAATTCCTGAAACTGTTCTTCCTACTTTTTTGTCTCCATGCCTTTAATCATTTTAACTGCTCTTCTCTGCACTTTTTCCAAAGTCTCAACATCTTTTTTGTAATGACCAAAATTAAATGTAGTATTTCTGGTGTGGCCTTACTAAGGCATATAAAGTGTTGCTAATATTTCACATGGTTTTGATTCTATACCTCTGTTTATACAATCAAGGACTATATTAGCTTTTTTGGCTGCTGCAGCATACTGCTGGTTCATATTTAAGTCATTGTCCACTAAAACTCCAAGGTCCCTCTCACAGTTAATGTTTCTGAGCCAGGTTTCGCCTAATCTATACTTGTAAGCGGAACCTGGCTCAAAAACAGTAATTGTTTTCTTTTTTAAGCATCCAAGTATTCTAGCATAGTACATAAAATTATCTGCTACAATGTCCTACCTCTCAATGACTACTTCAGCTTCAACCACAGCAATGAGCATACAATAGATACAAACTTAAGGTAAACTGCTCCAAACTCGATTGCAGAAAATACGACTTCAGCAACAGAGTGGTCAACACCTGGAATGCTCTACCTGTGACTCTGTGGTTTCTTCCCCAAAGTCCCACAACTTTAACCTTAGACTGTCTACTGTCGACCTCACTCCATTCCTAAGATGTCTGTAAGGGGCGTGCATAAGCACACAAACATGCCTACCATCCCTTTCCTAATGTCCCCTTTTATTCTTATCCATTTCATGTAGTCATAAGCATGTTTATACTTATATCTTTATCTAATACATGTTTGATGAAATAAATAAATTAAATTAAATTAAAAAATGACTATGGATTTCCAAGTTTCCTATCCAGCAAGGCCAACATTCAGGACTAATGAGTTGCATCAATATTTAGATACCCAGGACTGGGGAAGGATAATTATATCATAATGCAGCCACAAGTGATCCTCTTTATACACTCTACATGGGCTTATATTATTCATTTGTATTAAATAACTTAATTTTAATTTAATAATAGTATTTCTTCTTTTTGATAAATTGCACCATATTTTCTTTATTTGGTCAACTATTATAAGCATATTAAATTGCTACTTGTATACAATAATAAATAACAGTTTGGCCATTTGTTTTACAAAATGTTATTACCATGAGCTATTGACATCATGCATATTAGGTATATTCTTGCTGCAATTATTGTAAATTGTTTAATTAGACAGCTTTCACCGAATTCTGTATTTCTTTTCAGTTTAAATTTACAAGCTCAAGTGATTAGCATCTTCCAATTCTAGGAAATTGTTGTTATTTATTTAACTGCTGCCATAGCCATGAAAAAACATCTCATAATCTTATGTTCCTTTCTTTAGTATGTTATTGAACTGGAAAAGGAACATTATGGAAAAAAAAAGAGTATTATTAGGATTAAACAAATGTGCTACATTATATACTTTAGGCAAACATAGCCAGCAATTCTCTAGTGATCTCAAGCGGAATGAGATATGTGTAGGTTGTGTAAACAGAAATGACATAGAATGTGGTAGTCTGATTCCCTCTCCAAATTAATTAAAATAATAAAGGTAAATTAAAGCAATTTGAATCATGAATTATCAGATGGAAGCATCTGCTATGAGGTAAGCCTCCTCAAGTCACCCTATGTTATCTCACTGTGGTGGGGGAGGGTCTCCTACAAGGCACAAGTAAGGACCATCTAAAGCAGGAGTCTTCAAACTTGACAGCTTTAAGACTTGTGGACTTCAACTCCCAGAATTCCTCTTCCAGTCATTTTAGCTCAGGAATTCACAATTCAGGTCCACAAGTCTTAAAGCTGTCAAGTTTGAAGACCCTTGATCTAAAGCATAAAGATCACCCCAACAGCCCAACTGTATAGAAAGCAGCAGTAATACAGGATGATTTTGGAGCAGGGGTCTCCAACCTTGATCCCTTTAAGACTCCTGGACTTCAACTCCCAGAGTTGAAGTCCAGGAGTCTTAAAGGGACCAAGGTTGGAGACCCCTGTTTTGGAGGATGAGGATCAGCTTAGTGTCAACAGCTGTTCCTCAACAACATAGTTAAGTGCCAGCCATTCTGAATTTAACCATTCCACCATCATCTGTCACTATAATGTCAATCATTTTATATTGTCGATCCATGCCTGGCAAAAGGAAATGGTAAACCATTTCTCTATTTTTCCAAAGAAATCAAATGTATGCGGTATTGATGCTTTTGAATTTGGGTGTTTGAAACACCGCCTGAGAATACATTGTGCACAGTAAGAAAACACAAATGGATCCTGGAACAAGTCAAGAATCAGCGATTCTTACTTGAAGCACAAATGGCAAAGTTCAAATTATCATACTTTGAGGAAGTTATGTATAACTCTAGCTCTCCTGGGAAGTCCATAATCTTGGAAAATATAGAAGGGAACAAATATTTCTCAGCCCCAGGAAAAATATTTAGGTATTTCCTTCATATCCAACAGTCATCCAAGAGAAACTTAGAACATAGTACAATAGAGTTGGAAGGGACTTTGGAAGTCTTCTAGTTGAACTTC
The DNA here is from genome assembly GCF_028640845.1 of Ahaetulla prasina. NCBI lineage: Eukaryota > Metazoa > Chordata > Lepidosauria > Squamata > Colubridae > Ahaetulla > Ahaetulla prasina. The sequence goes on along the minus strand of NC_080544.1, from coordinate 39,063,758 downwards.
ATGCTCAAGCAGGAGACCCTATTCCATTTCAGACAAATGGTTGTCCAGTTTGAAAGCCTCTGGTGATCAATCAAAATAGAGGTGGAAGGGACCTTGGAGGTCATCTAATCCAGTCCCCTGTTCAAGCAGGAGATCCTATACCATTTCAGACAAGTGACTGTCCAGTCTCTTTTTAAAAATTTCCACTGATGAAGCACCCACAACTCTGAAAGCAAACTGTTCCACTGGTTAATTGTCCTTGCTGTTAGGAAGTTTCTCCTTAATTCCAAGTTACTTCTCTCCTTGATTATTTCTTGTCCTGCCCTCTGCCCATCCATTATTTCTTGTCCTGCTCTCTGGTGCTTTGGAAAATAAATTTACCCCTCCTCTTTGTGGCAGCCTCTCAATTCCTGGAATACTGCTATCATACCAGTCCTTCTTCTCTCTAGTATGGCCAAACCCAAAACCAAATGATGGAACATCCACAACTTATGAAAGACAAGCTATTCTATTGGTTGATTGCTCTTTCCATTAGGAAATTTCTCCTTACTTCCAGTTTGTTTCTCTCCTTGGTTAGTTTCCAACCATTGTTCTCTTGTCTTGCCTTTTGGTGCTTTGAAAAATAGTTTGACCCGCCTTGTCTTTGTAGGAGCCCTTCAAATATTTACTCAAATATATACTTCTAAATGGAAGATTGACTATCCTTTGCTAATGTGCTAAAAAGAGCTATGTTAAAAGATGCCCATCCATTAGGCTTAGTCTAGTTGCAATTCTGGACCCCAAGTTTCAAGCAAGGCATCCATTCCAGTTCTATACAACATCCATGACATCTATTATAGATTCCATTATGCCCCAAATAAACCAGGTGCTGTATGCCAGATGCAATTATATATTTCAGGTAGTATCTGCTTTCAGTTTTACTCATTTCAAAGTTCTATTGTGCATTCCGCTTGACAGGATATCTATAAATAATGCAATTTCCTGCCACATGATTGATAATGGATTTATTTTTCTGGTAGGTACTCCTAACATGCTATTTGATATCTTATCAACCTAAGGAAAACATTGCTGCCAAAACCTGACATGTTTATCCTTGCAAAGTCAGACCAAACTGGTTATCTCAATGGGATAGCTCTTTGCAATAATCTTCTGTTGAGCTTAAGCAATTTTACAGAGTCTATACTGTAACAGCTGTTTTAAAAAGTACATCCTTGAAATGCTTCACTGTTTATATCTGAGGAAATTCTTCGCTCAAAAAAATAAAGAAGTCAAGATAGGATTTTAGAATTATCTCCCTTATAAGGAGGGAGGGCCTTCTCTGTTGGAGCTCCTACGCTCTGGAATGAACTTCCCCCCCGGTTTACGTCAATTGCCTGATCTTCGGACCTTTTGGCGTGAGCTGAAAACGCACCTATTTATTCAAGCGGGACTGGATTGAAATTTTATTGGGGTATTTATGTTTTAAGATTTTAAATGGTTTTAAAATTTCGGCCACATTATAATATTTCTTTTTAACTTCTTTTTAATGTTTATATATTGAATTTTTACTTGGCTGTACACCGCCCTGAGTCCTCCGGGAGAAGGGCGGTATAAAAATCGAAATAAATAAATAAATATTGATAAGACAAAGTGCTTTTTGTCCTTTTAGATGACTGCAAGAATCAACAAGAATATCTATATTGTTAACATATAATTGGCAATAATTTCTATAAGCTATCTTTAGAATTCAGCTGATTCACAGCAATTTTGTTCATACACAGTTACTAAGTAAATTCCATAATTTCAATGCACGTTATTGCTAGGTAAATAGGGACATGCTTGCCATTTAAATATATTAAGTAAATACATAAAATATATTGAGTCAGGACTCATATAAATGGTGCAGCTTTCGTGATTAGCTAGCCAAAAATGTCACACTGCTCAACAGATAAATCTTCTGGGTTATTTTTTTTTTAATGTAAGGCTCTATTGATAGCCTCGGTCCCTCTACAGTTCAATAAATAGGTGGTTTTGTTCTATGGCAAATACTTGGGACTGACACTATCCTTTGAAAACAACCTTTGTAGGTGAACAGAACTTTGATGATTATTCACAGAATTATTTATAAGACATGATCAAGCATTACCTCTCAAACTGTTAAATTGGAAAAGCCAAATAGAAGTTTGCTAGTTTATCATTACTTTTTCTTTCAAGAATCTTTCTTAGCCAATAAGCTCTCCATGATTTCTCTCTCGCATCAAAGGCTCCTCTTCATACAAATATCCACTTCATATAAATCACACCTCATAGAACGAATGTTAATGCAGTTTCTTTTCTCTGCTTTCAGTCATTTCTGGTGACTTTCACTTTCAAAGTAATTCCACAGAATTGCTCTCTGGAGTGTAAGGCTTACCAACATCGCTTCCTACCATCTCTTCCCCCCCCCCACCCCAAATCTCTTCATTTCTTGTCTCAATAGGATTTTCACAAAATAGATTTCCCTTTCTATCAATGGTTCTCTTCATTTATGTACCAAATGGCCTGATCAACCTTTCCCAGTTGATAAATTCATTTTAAAAAAAAATTCTGATCAGAACTTTTTACCATTCGTTTATCTTTTGGATCCCCTTGCTATTATCGGCCAAAATACATTTGCCACATGACCCAATGCAAATGGGGTTTTGCTATATTCTAAGCATTCTTAAAAGAGTAAGTTGAAGTTTGGCTTCTGTGGGAACCATTCTTAAAACAATTACCATTTTTACCGTCACTAAAAGATGCTTATTGGTCTTTACTACGAGCAGCTGTAGGACACTCTGATCACTGCATGATTCACCTTGTACATGCTTACAGGCAAAGACTTAAAACCACAAAACCAACAATTAAATCAATGAAGACTTGGACTGAGGAGGCAAAATTAAAGCTACAGGCCTGCTTTGACTGTACTGATTGGAATATTTTTGAAGATACCTCTGCAGACCTGGATGAACTCACAGATACTGTAACATCATATGTCAGCTTCTGTGAAGACTTATGTGTACCGACAAGGAACTTGTGAATATACAGTAACAGAACCTTGGTTCACCCTAAACTTAGGCAGCTATGTCATTCCAAAGAGGAAGCCTACAGAAAAGGTGATAAAATGCTGTACAATCAGGCCAGAAATGCACTAACAAGGGAGATCAGAGCAGCAAAAAGAAGCTACTCTGAAAAGCTAAAGAATCAGTTCTCAACAAATGAATCAGAAAATGTGGAAAACTCTTAAAAATATTACCAGCTACGGCAACCCTCCTTCCCAGGCTGAAGGAAATCAACAACTGGCAGATGACCTGGATGAGTTTTACTGCAGGTTTGAAAGGAAACTACAGCCACCTATCTCCACAACTCCCATCTCAGACACACCAACAACAGCCAAGCCTCCTAAAACTGACCCCATCCCATTGGGTTCACAACCCCTAGTGATCACAGAAAAGGAAGTGCAGGACCTATTTCACAGACAAAAGCCAGGAAAAGCTCCAGGCCCAGACTTAAAAGTCTGTGCTGACCAATTGGCCCCCATCTTCACCCATATCTTCAATAAATCACTAGAGATGTACTATGTTCCTTCTTGCTTCAAACGCTCTACCATCATCCCAGTGCCGAAGAAGCCCACCATCAAGGAACTGAATGACTACAAACCAGTTGCGTTAACATCTGTAGTCATGAAAACCTTTGAAAGGCTAGTGCTGTCCCACTTGAAAACCATCATGGATCTGCTGTTAGACCCCTTGCAATTTGCATACAGAGCAAATAGATCAACAGATAATGCTGTTAATATGGTTCTGCACTACATCCTACAACATCTTGAATCCCCAAAGACCTATGCAAGGGTCCTCTTTGTAGACTTTAGTTCAGCATTCAATCTGCATACAGACAGGAGGTCGAACGACTATCCTCGTGGTGCGATCGAAACAATCTGGAACTGAACAAACTCAAAACTGTAGAAATGGTGGTAGACTTTAGGAAAAACCCTTTGTTCTGTTTCCCTCCCTCTAATACTCCCAGCAAAGAGTCCGTCAGAGGCCTTCTTTTTTCCTTTTATTTACATAGATACATGTCCTGGCCACATCTACCCACGGGCCTGCCAAGTTTCTGGAGATAACGAGGAAATTATAGATAAGGCCAGAATTACTCACGAATATATTCTTCCCTCCATTGAGACCGTTAGCTCGTGCCAATTCATTACTTTGTCCAAGACAAAAAACCAGGAAGTCCCTCCTCCTATTTATAGTCTCTGCAGATGTCACTGCATGACAATCATGACTTGGCTTCCTCCCAACGCTGTTTCTGCTGCGCGCATCGGTCACGCCTCCGCAGCCTTGCATCACTCCAAAACTGTTCTTGGGGCGTTGCCAAATCAGAAGAAGGCTCCAGAGAATCAGGCCTTGCCGGCCCCTCCTCCTCCCTTTGAGTGGGTGCCAGGGAGGGAGAGGGCTCAAGAGAAGCAGGGCTTGCCAGGTCTTCTCCCTCACTTTCTGAATCATCCGAGTCCAGGAGTCTGGGTCCAGGAAGCTGGGTCACAACACCCTTCCATACTGTCACAATACTAGACAACACAGTATCAACATTAGAAACTTTCAAATTTCTAGGTTCTATCATATCGCAAGATCTAAAATGGACAACGAACATCAAAAACGCACAACAAAGAATGTTCTTTCTGCGCCAACTCAGAAAGCTCAAACTGTCCAAGGAGCTGCTGATCCAGTTCTACAGAGGCATTATTGAGTCTGTCATTTGCACCTCTATAACTGTCTGGTTTGGTTCTGCAACCCAACAAGACGGACACAGACTTCAGAGGATAATTAGAACAGCAGAAAAAATAATTGCTACCAACCTGCCTTCCATTGAGGACCTGTATACTGCATGAATCAAGAAGAGGGCCGTGAAAATATTTACAGATCCCTCAAATCCTGGATATAAACTGTTTCAACTCCTACCCTCAAAACGAGCTATAGAGCACTGCACACCAGAACAACTAGATACAAGAACAGTTTTTTCCTGAACGCCATCACTCTGCTAAACAAATAATTCCCTCAACACTGTCAAACTATTTGCTAAATTTGCACTATTAATCTTCTCATCGTTCCCATCACCCATCTCCTTCCACTTATGACTGTATGACTGTAACTTTGTTGCTGGAAATCCTTATGATTTATATTTATATTGATTGTTTCCTGATTGCTTATTTGTAGCCTATGACTATCATTAAGTGTTGTATCATTAAGTGTTAAATTTGTACCCTATGACCATCATTAAATGTTGTACCTTGATGAAGGTATCTTTTCTTTTATGTACACTGAGAGCATATGCACCAAGACAAATTCCTTGTGTGTCCAATCACACTTGGCCAATAAAAATTCTTTTCTATTCTATCCTATTTTTCAGAGTATAAGATGCACCTTTTTCCGTCCAAAAAGAGGATGAAAATCTGGGTCTGTCTTATACTCCGAATGTAGCCCTGCCCAGCTTCTCAAACGGAGGTTTCAGAGGCTGAAAAAAGCATCAGAAACAGAGCTTAGAAAAAAAAAACCAAGCATAGCTTCAGAAAAAAAAGCCCCAAACCGAGCTTCAGAGGCTTTTTTTCTGAAGCTCTCTTTTGGAGGCTTTCAGAGGCAGATTTTTTTTTTCTGAAACAGAGTTTCAGAGGCAGAAAAAAAAAGCAAAAAAAAAAGCAAGGCACAGAGCTCACAACCAAGGAACCTGTTGCTAAAATTCACCTCTGGGAACAGCTGATTGGGGGTATTCTGGGAGGCCAATCCACCTGCCAATCAGCTTTTTTCTCATTTCCTCCCCAAAAAGTAAGGTGTGTCTTATACTCCTGTGCGTCTTATACTCCGAAAAATACGGTAGCTGCAGTTCGTTCCTACAGCACTGAAATGTTATATTGATTAATAAGCAAAAACTCATACCTTGGAAAGGTGATGTCAAAACCGGAATTTTTATTGGTGACAAAGTCAGCACATGACATGGTTGGATACTTGATGGTGGTCCCTGAGGGGGCTCAGCATCTATGGACAGCATGGCTGCTGCAAAGGCAATGGTCTGGTTTCCTCCAGTTTGTTTAAGGGAACCAGCTGAAAAGGAAAAAAAAACATTATGAGTCGGATTATGTTCGTTGCACGTTTGAATTCTTCAAGAGTCATATAAAATATATTGCTTAGCAATCCAGCTCTGTCATCATGGTTTGATGACAGATTGCTTCGAAGTATTTTCCTTCTTTCTTCTTCCTTCTTCCTAACATGAAGAAAAAAAATACATTTTGCTTGGCTTATAGAACAAAACAACTGCCTCACTTTTCGTGTAGGAACAACAATGAATCAGATATGAAAGTTCAGAATTACTGCAGGCTAATCAATACAATATAATTTTGATTTAAAACAGCGCAGGTTAAAATTCTTGCTCAACGTGGAATGTAATGCAATTTTTAAAAAATCAGGCACTATACAAATAAATGGGGAAAAGAATAATATACTTCTTTCTGAAACCTGTTTTCAAAGGCAGAATTAGGTGTTAGGAGTTGAAATGCTCCATTATAATGGGGCTACCATATATAATTTAGTGATATAACAGTCCCCATGGTTACCATTTCACCTATTATTGTTTCAGAATATACACACATTTGGTATGAAATACCTTTAAGAGTGGGTGGGCTTAATTCCATGAAAGTACTTATATCAAGAAGAAGGCGGCAAAGTGAAGTTTTAGAGGAAGGCCAAAGTAATGAAATGATGGATGAGATCTAGGTTCTCAACTTCAGCAACATTAATATGTTAATGTTAATGTCAGCTCCCAAGATTTGGGAGGTCTTGGGAATCCTGGGAGTTGAGATACATCCATCTTCACATTGATGAAGTTAGGAAACACTGAACAAGATGGGGAAGTTTGCAGTTTAGATTTCAGGCAAACTGACCCTGCTTTCTTTAGCAGCCTTGTGGGGTAAAGAGAGAGAGAAGCTAGAAAGAAGAGGACTGGCTCAGCAAAGAGCAAAGACACAAAATGGAGCAAAGGAGGGAGAGAAGGTAGAAATTCTCTAAAATAAACCAAGAGAAATTGCATGTTAGTAGAAAGAGGGTGTGGGGAGGGAAAATGGGTTATGTCAACAGATCTCAACTGTAAAAAATGGCTGCAAAAAAAGCAGCTTCTTGTATTAATCTTTTTTTTTTAACTGGTAGCCCTAAGAAAGTCGGGAAGAAAGAGAAAAGGCACAATAAAAAGTGGGGGGGGGGGGAAATGTTGATGGACATTGTCAGGACATTGTCAAACCTGCCAGCACTTAAATCTCTAAACAGAAATTATTCTCGGCTCCATTCGTTAAGAAAGGAATAGCTTTATTAGAAATCAAATACATTGCAGTAATGCATAGCGATTGCATGAGAACTGCATGCCAAAATCCCTAAATTCAACTTTCCCTCCCTTAACTGCCTTCCATTGCTGACCCTCCATGACCAATCAGGTTCAAGCAAGATGTTTTCCAAATGGTCTCTCCAAGCATAGATTGGTATGCAGCTGCCTTCTTCTCCCAGCTGGGTGACCTTGAAGCAACATCTTGGGGAGATACAGAGGTTACTTTCACTTTCCCCCATGCATTCTCCCATCCATCCACCCCAGAGTTCATGGAAGACTGTTATCTCATGGTAACAAAGCACACAAGCAAGCATAAAGTGGCAAGTGACAGACACAGTGACTAAGATGGGTGTCCTTTTAAGAGAAAGAATATTGTTATGTCATTCTATCCAAGCCCAACACAATTGTAATAAATGAATAAATGTATATTATTTCAGTGAAGCAGTGACTGAATGAAAACAGTGCTGCCTAGTGTATTTTTCCATGCAAATGTAGGTGATTTCTGTGCAACACAACCTCCATGTTAATGGAATTTATAGTTACAAACTGAATCAACCAATGGTAGCTCAGACATACCATATTTCCCCAAAAATAAGACCCTGTCTTTAGAATAGAATAGAATAGAATAGAATAGAATAGAATAGAATTGAATTGAATTGAATTGAATTGAATTTTATATTGGCCAAGTGTGATTGGACACAAGGAATTTGTCTTGGTGCATATGCTCTCAGTGTACATAAAAGAAAATACGTTCATCAACAATTCTAAGGTACAACACTTAATGATAGTCATAGGGTACAAATAAGCAATCAGGAAACGATCAATATCAATATAAATTGTAAGGATAAAAGCAACAAAGTTACAGTCATACAGTCATACATGGAAGGAGAGGGTGATGGGGACAATGAGAAGATTAATAGTAGTGCAGACTTAGTAAATAGTTTAACAGTGTTGAGGGAATTATTTGTTTAGAGTGATGGTGTTCAGGAAGAAACTGTTCTTGTGTCTAGTTGTTCTGGTGTGCAGTGCTCTGCAGCATCATTTTGAGGGTAGGAGTTGAAACAGTTTATGTCCAGGATGTGAGGGGTCTGTAAATATCTTCATAGCCCTCTTTTTGACTTGTGCAGTATACAGGTCCTCAATGGAAGGCAGGTTGGTAGCAATTGCTTTTTCTGCAGTTCTAATTATCTTCTGAAGTCTGGGTCTGTCTTGTTGGCTGTCAGAACCAAACCAGACAACTATAGAGGTGCAGATGACAGACTCAATAATTCCTCTGTAGAACTGTATCAGCAGCTCTTTGGGCAGTTTGAGCTTTCTGAGTTGGTGCAGAAAGAACATTCTTTGTTGTCCTTTTTTGATGACGTTTTTGATGTTAGCTGTCCATTTTAGATCTTGTGATATGGTAAAACCTAGAAATTTAAAGATCTCTACTGTTGATACTGTGTTGTCTAGCATTGTAAGAGGTGGAAGTATGGAAGGGTTTCTCCTAAACTCTACCAGCATTTCTACAGTTTTGAGTGTGTTCAGTTCCAGATTGTTCCGGTTGCATCACGAGGCTAGTTGTTCAACCTCCCATTGGTATGCAGATTCATCATTGTCTCGAATGAGATTGATCACTGTTGTGTCATCTGTGAACTTCAGTAGTTTATCAGATGCATCATTAGAGATGCAGTCATTGCTGTACAGAGAGAAGACAAGTAGGGAGAGCACAAAGCTTTGGGGGGGGGCACTATGCTAATTGTCCAGGTATCTGATGTGATTCTGCTTAGCTTCACCTGCTTTTTCCTGTTTGTTAGGAATATTTTGTTTGTTATATTTTTTTGAACCCTAAAATAAGTGCTTGGCCTTATTGTCATGAGTTCAAAAGCCCAATTGGGCTTATTATCAGGGGATGCCTTATTTTCGGGAAAACAAGTTATGAAAGTTGTAAAAGATCTGACGGTACCAAATCAGGGAAGCCAGCATATATTCAAAATGCCCTTTACACTTGATTCCAAAATGAAAAAGGAAAGGATATTATTGCAATATATCGTCTTCCAAAGAACGAAACTGAATTCAATAATTGATAATGTAGAACTACTACTTCATTAGTAGGAGGAAATTATTTCCAATCCTTTCTTTTCATAATATTTACTTTCTAGGTGGATAGGGGATACATGTCTTGCTTGATCATAGCTCAAAAACAGGGAAAGAAAAAAAATATAAAAATCTTAAGGAAAGTTAATTTGACAAATGCCAGCTGTTCTCCTCTCTACACAGGCTAACGTACGGAAAAAAATTTAAATAAATCATTAGCTTATTATGTTATTCAGCAAATCTATTTAATTGACAATGAAGTCCTTCAGACATTAAGGCAACAAGTAAGTCAGCCAAGAGCCTTGTTGGAGATGACTCATGATTTTAGATATTTCATAACAGGTGCATGTTTTAGGATTCCTTTTGAAGATCAGCAGAATCCAAGAACTGTTCCTTGTTGCTGTTTCACTTATGATCACAACAACATTCATGACTTCTTAATTAATGGAAGTTAAAGACTGGATATTTCAACTGACTTTCTTGCCATTATGGCATATGAACATCTAAATAATTATATCTATTAAAATTGCGATAAAAACAGGAAACAGAAAAGCAATAATGTCAATAAAAGACTTGCGATATTCCTACCCTGAAAAACCTTTCTCACCAGTTGTGCTCTTGGGAGTAAAATCAATAGTTAGCTTATAGTTGCAATAAAAGTAAGTACATCTTCATCAAAATCAAGAACATTGATTGTCGATACTGTAGCTGATCTCGTTCCTCAGAGTTATTTTAAACAGCTGGCCTTTTCATAGGGAAGGATTCTTCAATGTTAGAATTACATTTTAATTAATGGAAAAGAATGGTTTTAAATGTATTTTTAATGAATGAATCCTGTAAGGCTATGCTGGATATGGTTTATTTGTTAACCTTGCACCAGTCTGTTGCACCCAATTGCTATGTAAGTTTTGAAAGTTGCAACATGATGCATCTGGAGGGCAAAGGATTAGAAAAAGCTATTCTAGACAATACAGTATAATAATAATAATACAACAACAACAACAACAACAGAGTTGGAAGGGACCTTGGATGCCTTCTAGTCCAACCTCCTGCCCAGGCAGGAAACCCTACACCATCTCAGACAGATGGTTATCCAACATTTTCTTAAAAATTTCCAGTGTTGGAGAATTTACAACTTCTGCAGGCAAGTTGTTCCACTTACTAATTGTTCTAACTGTCAGGAAATTTCTTCTTCGTTCTAAGTTGCTTCTTTCCTTGATTAGTTTCCACCCATTGCTTCTTGTTCTACCCTCAGGTGCTTTGGAGAGCAGCCCGACTCCCTCTTCTTTGTGGCAACCCTTGAGAGATTGGAACACTGCTATCATGTCTCCCCTAGTTCTTCTTTTCATTAAACTAGACATACCCAGTTCCTGCAACCATTCTTAATATATTTTAGCCTCCAGTCCCCTAATCATCTTTATTGCTCTTTTCTGCACTCTTTCTAGAGTCTCAGCATCTTTTTTACATCATGGCGACCAAAACTGAATGCACTATTCCACGTGTGGCCTTACTAAGGCATTATAAAGTGGTATTAACATGTACCTGTACATTGCAAAGATCAGGTGGGATGCTCTATGTCTCCATTAATCTTTTATGGAGAGTAGACTGTCTTTTGTCAGTGGCGGTAGTTTTCATTTCTACTACAAGGTTTCAAAACTGTTTTCTATGTTGACAGAATCAGAAAACAGTAGATGAATGAGTGAGTGGGTGGGTGGAGGGGAGGGAGGGAGGGGGGAAGAGAGGGGGAAAGAACAGAAACAATTTGGAATTTTTAAATCCATATGTATGCATGTATGTATTCATTGCAAGAGAAAGGTACTGTGCAGTATGTCTCACAAAAGGGAACTAAGAAATTATACTGCATACAAGCTTGTTGTGGACAAAATAAAAAAAGGTGGGGGCATTCTGTATATCTGGAGTGGTATAAAAATAAAAGTGGGCTATCAATCTAATAGTTAACAAAAGTAATAAATAAATATCTAATAGATAAGTTAATATCTATTATATGATCTTTAAATAATTATGCTGGGAAGACAGTGACATTGAAATAACTGAAAAAATCTCATTTTTTTCTGAATGGATTTTCTTTTGCTGTTTTAAGATAATTTGATCTATTTCAAAAGAGAGTGAAGGATGCCGGGTCCTGGTTGGATATATTCTGAAATTAATGGTAACCAGGATTATACGTACAATTGTTCTCCAGCAAAGAGCATTGCTGTGTCATTCTTAATTGTTGCTCTTGCTGTTGTTTAATGCCATACAGATATTGATTGCTTTTGCTCTGTCACTCCAGCTCATCTGCTGTCCGACAAACATTTCAAAGGCTCCCATGAATGTCAGGAAACAGAGAAGTCTAAAAAACATTAGTACATGATACAGAAAATCTTTATGTTGGAAGCAATCAGCCTCCCGCCAAACACTGCTTATAAAAAATTCATTATTATAGACATGAAAGAAGAAAGAGACGTACAGAATGAAATAAATCTGCAATGTAATTAAATATATTGTTTAAAAAAAAACACTTGTTACTACAGTCTATACAGAAAACACTTAGAAACTGGGTGACTATTAGCATAAAGTGAATCTAATGTGGGCTTGAGTCTTCTCCCACTCTTCCCATGATCACAGATCTTCCTTTGTTTCTCTATGTGTCCTGTATGGATCCCATCGCTCTGGATGGATGAGATAGGCTCTCTAAAACAAAACACATTTACACTACTTGCTGATCCCAAAATTGCAAATCTTAGCCAACTTCACAGTAGCCTTGGTGCCATCTGTGGATTGGCTTTGATTTCACTATATACTATACATGTATATCCTAATGATCAAGGGTGTGCAGATTGAGCTAAGGCAGATTGACCATGATCCACACAGATTTACTAGTTACTATTGCTTCCCATTTCCAAACCAGTAATATATGCAATATATCCTTTGTTGTTGTTCAGTCGCTATGTTCTGCCCAACTCTTTCTGATCCCATGGACCCACAGCACATCCAGGAATTTCTCTCCTCCACTGACTGCTGGAGTCTTGCCCAAACTTAGGCCTACTGCATCCATGACACTATCTAACCATCTCATCCTCTGCTGTCTCCTTCTCCTTTTGCCTTCAATCTTTCTCAACATCAGGATCTTTTCCACGGAACCGTCATTTGATGGCCAAAGTATTTGAGCTTCAGCATCAGTATCTGTCCTTCCAAAGAAGAGTCGGGGTTGATTTCCTTTAGAATTAACTGAGTTGATCTCCTGGCAGTCTTCTCCAACACCACAATTCAAAAGCATCAATTCTTTGGCAGTCAGCCTCCCTTATATATCCTATTTCAATTGATCGAATCAAAGAATAAATATCAATTAAATTGTAAATAGAGGTTCTCCAGGATTATCTGTTCCCAACCAGGCCCTTCAGATCTCACATTTGCTCATTCACTGCCTCTATAATTAAGTCTATCCACATTGCTTCTGGTTATCCTCTTTTCCTTCCATGATTCCTAGTGTTATGGACTTCTAAATAGAACTAAGATTTTACATAATGTGATAATTTGATCCTGATCATCTGACACTTGAATGAAAACTCTGGATTAATTTGTTTTATGATCCATTATTTGTTTTTCTTAGCTGTCCCTGTTATTCTCAGGATACCTTCCCCAACATAGAGTTCAAATACATCTATGCTCTTTCTATCCTTCTATAGCAGGAGTCTCCAACCTTGGCAACTTTAAGCCTGGTGGACTTCAACTCCCAGAATTCCCCAGCCAGCTTTGCAAAGCAAAGCTGGCTGGGGAATTCTGGAAGTTGAAGTCCACCAGGCTTAAAGTTGCCAAGGTTGGAGACCCCTGTTCTATAGCATCTTCAAAGCCCAAGTTTTGTTCCCATAGAATATCACAGAGAAATCATTGTCATGCAGTTATAATCTTCGAAATTCTAGACACATCATGACATCTAAATATCTTTTCCAAGGCTTTTGTTGCTGCTCTATCAAATGCTAGTCAGAGACATATTTCTTGACTAAGGTTCCTTTACTGTTGATAGTCAATCCTAAAAAGCAGATGTTACCTGCCATCTCAGAATCTTCATTGTCAGTTCTAAAGTCTGTCATTGTACCTATCATCATTATTTTTATCCTCTTTATATATAATCTTAGCCCCGTGTTTTCACTGTTCTATTTTCATTAGTGAAGCTTGCCTCTCATTTGCATTTTCAGCAGAGTACTGTCATCAGTAAAACACAAGTTATTGATGTTTCATCCCCAGGTATTAAAACCATGTTTATCTTCTTCCAAACCAGACTCCTTTGACAGACATTCATCATCTAGGTTAAATAAATAAGGCGAAACTATACAGACTTGTCTCTCTCCTTTGTCAGCCTGGATCTAGTCTGAATGTACATATTCTATGGACTCTGGCCTTCCTGTCTTATGCATAAATTTTGCATGAGGATAATAAGATGGTATGGGATTCCCATTTTCTTAAAATATTCCACAGATTGACATGTCTGACACAACTCATCCCTTTGTACAATTAGTACTTACTGACCTCTTTCTTTCTTTCTTTCTTTCTTTCTTTCTTTCTTTCTTTCTTTCTTTCTTTTTTCTTTCTTTCTTTCTTTCTTTCTCCCCGTCTCTCTCCTTCTTTCTTTCTTTCTTCCCTCCCTTCCTCCTTCTTTCCTTCCTTTCTCTCTCTCTTTCTCAATCTCTTTCTTTCCTCCCTCCCTCCCTCCCTCCCTCCTTTCTTTTCTTTTCTTTTTTTCTCTTTCTTTCTTCCTCTCTTTTTTCCTCTCTCTTTTTTTCTTCCTTCCTTCCTTCCTTCTTTCCTTCCTTCCTTTTCTATTTGGTTTTCCCAATTTCCCAATTTTCCAATGTGCATCAGCAGTAATATACCTTGTTCTCGGGCCTTTTCTAAAACCAGGGTGAACATCTGGCATCTCTATTTCTATGTAAACTCCAGTAGACTACACTGAATGATTGTAAGCAATATTTTACTGGCATGTGAAATGAATAATATTGTATAATAATATTGCTATACAAGAGTTTGCACACTCTTTTTAAGTCTCCATTCCTTGATATTGATGTGCGGATTGGTCTCTTCAAATGTGTAGCCCACTGTGTATCTATCCAGATTGCTAGGATAATAGGGTTAGTGATTCTTCTTCTGTTGAAAATCAGAAGTATACTGATTTAATATTTAACATTTCTTGAACTGAATAAATTGTGAAAATAGTTCAAATCAATAATTTAATTTTGGAAAGTTAGGAGCTGGGATGGAGAGGTTACACTAATCTTGCAGCTGTTCCATCAATGAGCATTCTGATGGATTTCTGAACAAGCTGCTTTCTGTAGAAATCATTATATATATATTTTTGTCACAACAGTATATATAAGCATAAGCATGAAACAACTATACAACATATAAGTGTATATATAATGAAAGAAACAATAGGACAGGAACGGTAGGCACTTTTGTGCTCTTATGCACACCCCTTATGGTCCTCTTAGGAATGGGGTGAGGTCAATGGTAACAGTTTTTGGTTAAAGCTTTTGGGAGTTTGAGAAGAGACCACAGAGTCAGGTGGTGAGTTCCAAGCGTTAACAACTCTGTTACAAAAGTCATATTTTCTGCAATCAAGATTGAAGCAATTAACATTAAGTTTGAATCTACTGTTTGCTCTTGTATTATTGCGATTGAAGCTGAAGTAGTCTTTAACAGGAAGGACATTGCAATAGATGATTCTGTGTGTTAAACACAGGTCTTGTCAGAGTCGGTGGAGTTCTAAGTTTTCTAATCCCAGGATTTCAAGTCTGGTGGTATAAGGTATTTTGTTGTTTATTGAGGAGCGGAGAATTCTTCTTGTAAAATATTTCTGGACTCGTTCAATTGTATTAATGTCAGAGATGTGGTATGGGTTCCAGACAGATGAGCTGTATTCAAGAATAGGTCTAGCAAATGTTTTGTATGCTCTGGTTAGTAGTGTAGAGTTTTTGGAAAAGAAGCTACGCAAAATTAGGTTTACAACTCTTAGAGCCTTTTTTGCTATGTAGTTGCAATGGGCTTTGGCACTTAGATCATTTGATATAAAAACTCCAAGGTCTTTAACAGGGTGGGAGTCATCTGTAAGGTAATGTCCATCAAGCTTGTACTTAGTGTTTGGGTTCTTTTTTCCAATATGTAAGACTGAGCATTTGCTGGTTGAGATTTGGAGTTGCCAAGTTTTAGACCAATCGGATACAAAGTCAAGGCCTTTTTGAAGGGTAGTAGTATTGTTGGTGGTGTTAAATAGTTTGACATCATCAGCAAAGAGAACACAATAACTTGAGATATGGTCACAGAGATCATTTATGTATAGTATGAAGAGCGTTGGTCCAAGAACGCTGCCTTGAGGAATGCCACTTTTGACAGGAACAGGATTTGATAGGGCATTGACAATTTTGACCACTATTTGACAGGAAAGCAGTTATCCAATTGTGAAGAGGTCCTGAAATGCCATAGGATTTTAGTTTTAGGAGAAGTTTATCGTGTACTGCCGAGTCAAAAGCTTTGCAGAAGTCTATGTAAATTGCATCTATTGCTTTGCCTTGATCAAGATTAACAGCCAATATGCTTTTGCAGTGGAGAAGTTGTAAGTTACATGATAATTTTTTTCTGAAACCAAATTGTTTATTAGAGAGTAGGTTGTTTCTAGGTGGAGGGTAATGGATTGGTTGATGATAGATTCCATTACTTTGCAGGTGACGCAGCATAGAGAGATTGGTCTGTAATTTTCAACTAGGCTGGGATCTCCTTTTTTGAAGGTAGGGATGACTGTGGCTAGAGACCAAAGTTTGGGAAGGGAACCAATCGTGAAAGCTTTATCAAAGATTATGCTTAGGGGTTTTGCTATATTAGTGGAAAGTTTTTTTAAGAAGTATCCACATAGTCCATCAGGCCCAATAGATAAAGATGGTTTCATTTTGTGAAGAGCTTTTTCAACATTATTTTCTGTGAAGTCTATATGTATTAAGTCATTGTACTCATTGTTGGTACGATTGGGGAATGTCGGATATGTGCCATCACTGTTAACAAAGACTGAGCCAAAGAATGTGTTAAAGACGTTTGCTTTAACTGTTTCATCGTTACATTCTTTGCTGTTAGATTCTTTTAGTGGTGGGATGGATCTTGACTCTTTAAGTTTATTGTTCACAAAATTATAAAAAGCACGATTGGAATTTGTGCACAGAAGGTCTTCTTCTTGCTTTGTGTGGTAAATGGTACATTCAGTTTTTATTTGGTTGCAAATATTTCTGTAGCAGTTTTTGAAGTTTGCTACATAGCCCTTTTTGGTTCTTCTCCAGAGGGATTTTTTTTTGGGGGGGGGGGGATTGAAGCTTTTTTTATTGATATGGGTAATTTGTTTTTTTTTATTTTGGTGGTGATTTGTGGTACGTATGGTTTGATGATTCTATTGATTTCAAGTAGGAAAACTCTATAGTGGTCTTCGGCAGTGATACAGGTTGAGAATAGATTTTGCCAGTCAAGAGATGAGAGGTCATTGTTTATGAGGTCATAGTTGGCTTTTTTGAAATTGTAGTTAGGAGTACTATTATTATGACGATTTATGTGAGGGCATATATTGAGACAAAAGTCTATCATGCAGTGGTCACTGTTGGAAAAGGGTTCTTTTATTTGTAGTCCATAAATTGAGTTTGTGTTATTGCCGAAGATGAGGTCAAGGCAGTTATTGAGTCTTGTATTGTTAGTTACTAGTTGTTCAAGACCTAGGTCTGTAACAGCGTTGTATAATGTAGTATGGCTTGGTTCAGTTGTACATTCATTTGTTATCCAGTTAATAAAAGGTAGATTTAGGTCACCCAGGAAGATGAAAGGATATGGGCATGAGGTAGCCCATGTTAGCAGTGTGGTTAACATATTTGCGTGAGCGATGTCGTAGTTAGGGGCTCTGTAGCATAGTAAGAATCAAAGTGTGGTGTTAATGGACAGGTCGCATACAATAGTTTCAGGAAGAGAAAGTTTATATGCTACTTGAATATTTTTTGGGTTCAGTGATTTTTTTGTAAAAGATAGCCACTCCACCACCTCTGCAGTTTTCACGATCTGATCGAAAAACTTGATACTCTTTGTTTGAAATAATGGAGTCAGGGAGGGATGAGTTCAGCCATGTTTCACAAACAAATATAATATCAAATGTACCATTGTTTAACAATAGGATAAATTCAGGTAATTTGTTTAAAATACTTCTTGC
The DNA here is from genome assembly GCF_028640845.1 of Ahaetulla prasina. Taxonomy (NCBI): domain Eukaryota; kingdom Metazoa; phylum Chordata; class Lepidosauria; order Squamata; family Colubridae; genus Ahaetulla; species Ahaetulla prasina. The sequence goes on along the minus strand of NC_080544.1, from coordinate 39,046,111 downwards.
ATTTATTAATTTACATTTGAGACCTGCGGTGTAGAAGAGGTAAGGGGCGTGCATACCTAGTTTTGATTGATAGTTGATTGAGGGTTATGTACAACAGGTGGTTGAAGGAAGGTTGGTTGAGCAATGAGTGGTTGATCATTGGATGGTTGGAGATTTTGTATGGGTGGTTGGAGGTTAGTTGGTTGATCAACAGTTGATTGAACGGGTGGATGGATGTTTTGATTGTCATATGGATGGATGCCTTGATTGATGGATTGTTGGATGTTTCGATTGAAGTGTGGTTGAGTGACGGCTATTTGATTGTAGGATTTTCTTTTTATGCAGTCAGCACGGTAAACAATGTAAAGGTTGGTTTTGCCTTCTTCTTGCCGTCGTTTGAGCTCTGAACGAAGTTCATGGGATTTAATATGTTGTAGGAATGATAAGTGTGGTCTAGCTCTGAGTTTGTTGAGGTTGAAATTGTTTCTGGCAATTGTATTTTTAGTATAGATGAAATTTCTTTTGCTGGTTTCATTTTTACATATGACTCTACAGAATTTAGACGCCACTGAACCATCATCATATATTTCCACTTTGTTTCAGTGTCTTATAGATATCATTATAATATTGCTTCTTGTTTCTTTTAAAAATTTTAGACTGCGAGATGGGTGGCATATATATATATCACAAATAAATCACTCTCTAAAATTCTTTGTCAAGTTCTTTCCTGTATCTTTTAAAAGCTTGATGCTTAATCAAATCAAATAATGTTCCACAAGTTGATTTCTTATAATTTTGACTTTATCTGGCTGCACAGTGGTTAGAATGCAATATTGCAAGCTAATTCTGCCAACTGCCAGCAGTTCCATCCTTCTGAGGTTGGTAAAATGAAGGGCAATATGTTGGGGGCAATGTGTTGTGCCTCGTCCTCCGTCCTCTCTTCAGCCAGGCCCCTCCCATCTACACCCAGGCCTGTTATCAGACTCCGAGTCTGATAATGAAAATGAACGGCCTGTCATGCCTCCAGCCCCCGGCCCTGGTCCCATACCCAGAGAGGATTCCAGGAATGAACAAACAAACCTGATAAATGTCACTCCTACAGCGTGTGAGCAGGAAGCCAGCCACGTGCTAGAATTACTGACAGCAGATCCAGCTGAAGAGAATTCAAAGTGGGAGGATCCTTGCTTCCGGAGATCTGAGAGGTGACGCCAGCAGAAGGAAGGGAGGGGCAGGCCTGGATAAATGCTGAGTCATGGAGCCACACCCCACAGCCTATATAAAGGACCTGCTTTTGGCATTCCAACCTTGAGTCAAGCAAAGTCTCATCTTGTTTGCTGCTATCGCTGAAGTCAGAACTTGGACTCCTGCCTGCCCTGATAAACCTCGAAGGAATTTGACAAGCTGCAGAGGCTTTGTTGCCACGCTTGATACGGACTTCCTAGACCCGGTCGGAGGAGGAGGAGGGGGACACGACACAATATGCTGATATTTGTAAACAACTTAGTAGTGATGTAAAGCAGTGTGAAGCAGTATATAAATCTAAGTGCTATTCCTAAGTGGTATCTCATTTCAAGAAAAGCTTCAGTAGTTTAATACATCTCTTTTGTAAATCAAAATAAGAGAGTTTTCTACATCAATCTTCTGATTTATTCTGTTTGTACGTCCTCTTTAGTTATTGAGACATTGGCTAGTTTCAAATGTAAACCCATTGTGGCATCCTTTTCCATTTTCAAATCTACAGCATCATTTTCTGTATTACTTTTGTAGTCCGGCATTTTTTTAAAAAATCCGTCTTCAAATCCAAATTCACTTCAGCTTCAACTTCTGTTTTATCAAGTAAATTCAATTCTTCTTCTATATTCTCTATTAAATCCATATTTTAGTGTTAAACAATCATGTAATTTCTGAGTACACTGTTCCCATTGTTTCCAAACTGCCTTAATTTCTTTTATAGTCAAATAATATTGCTCCGTTGTATATTAATGGGTGTCTTCTCCTTTAACTATAATCTTTGATTCTCTCTTGTTCCATCTATTTAACCTTCAAAATTCCCACTTAGCATATATTTAAGATATTTTCCAATCAACAAAAATTTCACATGGGAAGATTTCTCACGAAATCAAATTTTATTATATGTTCTTCTATTTAATCTTTAAATTTATATAAAACTTTTTTTTATCTAGACTAGAAGGAGATTCTCCTGACATCATGAAGTTTGGCTTTCAGAAGGTTCTTAACTTCCAGTAACTCACTAACAAACCACTTCCTAAAGAAGTAGACAGGAAATAGATAAAACCAGTGTCCCTTTCAACAGGGGTGGCAAACTGGCGGTCCGTGGCCTGAATGCATCACATGCAGACCACACCCACCCTGGCTCTGCAAAGGCAAAAAAATATCAGGATATGTCACATGACATGATCAAGTTTGACACCCGTGCCTTAGAAGGTACCAAACTGCAGCTTAGGTAGGATAGTTATTTATCACTTATTTTCTTCTATGAGCTCACTTATTGTGAGCTCATAGAAGAAAACTATAGTCAGAGGCTTATGGGACTCATTGTAGATCTTCAGTTCTAAGTATGACATGTGATGAGTGACAAAATTATTGACTGAAGCACCTATCTAAAATAATCATAGCCTTAGGATTGGCTTATCAATCAAACTGATTTTTGGAACCCACCCTCCCTCCCTCCCTCCCTCCCTCTCTCTCTCTCTCTCTCTCTCTCTCTATATATATATATATATATATATATATATATATATATATATATATATCTATATCTATATATATATCTATATCTATATCTATATCTATATCTATATCTATCTATCTATCTATCTATCTATCTATCTATCTATCTATCTATCTATATATATATATATATATATATATATATATATATATATATATATATATATATATATTCACTGTGGATAAGGAATCAAGCTTTGTTTTTCAGTTTATTCTTTGCACCTGGATTCTTTCTTCCTTGATTCTCACTCCTGTTATTTTAACTTTTCATTGCTTCTGTGATCATGCGATACAAAAACCAGCTTCTGAGTCACCTGAAAAACTATCAACAGACCCAGATTTACTATCTATCTATCTATCTATCTATCTATCTATCTATCTATCTATCTATCTATCTATCTATCTATCTATCTATCTATCTATCTATCTATCTATCCATTATCTATCTATCTATCTATCTATCATCTATCTATCTATCTATCTATCTATCTATCATCTATCTATCTATCTATATCATTATCAATCTATCATCTATATATGTATGATCTATCATCTATATCTATATTTCTATCATCTATTTATCTATCATCTATCTGTCTATGTATCTATGTATCTATCTATCTATCTATCTATCTATCTATCTGTCTATGTATGTATGTATCTATCTATCTATCTATCTATCTATCTATCTATCTATCTATCTATCTATCATCTCTATATCTTTCTATCTATATCTATCATCTATCTAACATCTATCTATTATTATCTGTCTATCATCTATATATGTAACATCTATCATCTATATCTATATTTCTATCATCTATCTATCATCTATCTGTCTATGTATCTATGTATCTATGTATCTATCTATCTATCTATCTATCTATCTATCTATCTATCTATCTATCATCTCTATATCTTTCTATCTCTATCTATCTATCATCTATCTAACATCTATCTATTATTATCTGTCTATCATCTATATATGTAACATCTATCATCTATATCTATATTTCTATCATCTATCTATCATCTATCTGTCTATGTATCTGTCTGTCTGTCTGTCTGTCTATCTATCTATCTATCTATCTATTTATCTATCTATCTATCTATCTATCTATCTATCATCTATATCTATCTTTCTATCTCTATCTATCATGATCATCTATCTATCTATATCTATCATGTCATCTATCTGTCTATCTATCTATCTATATCCATCCATCCATGTTTGCACATATAACATATAAAAAATTCTTTTTTTTTTGTGATGTTATCAACAAATACACAGGAACTCATGCACATCTCAAAAGAAGCATCACAATGTAGTCATACATACTAGCTCATTAATATTCTGAAGCCATAATATGTTTGGCATAAGTTACAATTGAGCTGTCAGTGTAATTGGCAACAGTTAATTAATTGGCATTCTTCAGATGAAATAAGATAAGCCTTCTCCATTCCCTTCATTTTTTAAAGTGTTTTGTCAGTGTCAGTCTGTGCATCAGTGGCATAGAGGGAAAATAAAAATGAATTTAAGGAACAGAAAGCACTAGCAAATTTGAGATTTGGTCCTAGTTAAGCTGGAATTTTGGAAGAAAAAACAAAGAACAGTAATCAAGGAACCATAAAATTATTTTAACATTTCCCATTGTAATAGAAAAGGACTTGATTTCATTTCCACTCTAAAGCAACAGAAAGTTTCAGGATGAGTTACAGAACTATTTCAGAGATCATTGCTATGAAATAATAACAGAGAGGAATTTTCAACTGTTCTGTCTTTTCTTCTCTCCAGTGGAAGGAAGCCTCCCAGTTTTCCATTCATGATTCAATCCAAGTCAGAAGGCATCTGAGAGAATTTGGCTTACTGGAAGCTTCTTCTGTGGTTATTGGAGCTACTGTAAGGAATAGTCAGAACAATTGAAGTGAAGCAATGTGGCCATTTCATTTCACTTTTGGAAATAAGGCCACATGGTTTCAAAAAGTATTGACAAAGCAAAGCCCCCTCCCCCTTTTGAGGGGACCCTAGTGGGTAATGGGGGGGGGAAGAACAGTAGCAGCATCCTCTTCCACCTGGCCATAATAAAACTCAAAATGATGTCAAACAAGTTCAAAAGTATCCTGTAAATGAGGCAGAGAAGAGGAAATCTTTCATGAAAGAAAAATATGGAGAAACCAGAAAATCTATTAATTAAATGTATTTTCTAGCTTTAGAATAAATGCCTTACAATTCATATCCTTATCATCACTAACACCATTGCTAACACCTGTCAACCCTGAAGCTGACCCAACTGAGTCCATTTTGAGGCTTCAGGGCTGCCACAACTGTAGCTAAGGGATAGGGAGGGAGGAGTAGAGATAGCTGGGGTTTATAGCCAAAACAAAATGCTTTCTCTTGGGAACCAAAGACATTCCAATAGGTGCTTGGAAGGAGGGGACTGAGGTCACCTAGCAACTGGACTGTATCCTGATTGGACCATGCCACTGATCGTTTTGAGAAAGTGAAAAACTTCTACTTCTGATTAGGTGAAAGCCATGGGAACATTTAGAGTTGGTTTTCACCAGCCTGTGCCAATATGGCATATCCAATAAAACTATTCTTTGAGCAGTCTACCTGTCTTGGAGTTTTGTTTGCTGTGGGTATGTTACTTGTAACCCTGACACCACCATTATAATCTACTCAAACCCTTGTTTTTCTTCTGTGGCAGAAGCCACAATATCCATTCTCATTCTTCTGAAGGCCCTAGGGCAATAGTTAGTCACATAGCAGGAAAAGAGGACATAGTGTTCTTCCAGGTCTGAAGTAAAACTATCAAGATGGTTTACCAGTGTGAATGTAAGGATGCTCAGAATACCTTTTAGAAGCCATCTTTATTATTAGAACCAAACTGAAAAATTGACCAAAGTGGAACGATTGAGCACATAACGGGATGGCTTCACTTCATTCTGGGCCTTTAATCAAGTGTTATGGATACATCTCCAAATCTTAAGACTCTGTAAGACTCTGATTGGTTCTCAAATGGTGGCTGGTAATGACACTGAACAAGATCCCCAAATCTCTCAAGAGACTCTCAAAATCTATTGTAGTTTATAAAATAAAATTTAGGGGTAGGCTATCTTCAAGTTATTCTCTGAAATCACATAAGCCTTTCGAAGCCCGCTGTTGTGGCTCTGGCCCCCGAGCCTGGCCTCATGGAGCAGGATGACTCTGAGAGTGAGGGGGAGGAGCCGACAAGGCCTCCCTCTCCAGGACCCTCCTCCTCCTCCCTGGCAATGCCCCAAGCTCCAGCTGCTGAGGATCAATCCTGGATCGACCCAAGGCAGCAACAAAGAGATAAGTGTGCACAGCAGAGGAAGAGGTGTGGCAGGCTTAGAGAGTGCTGAGTCACGGAACCATATCCCACAGGGGATAAAAGCGGGTGGAGCTGCCATTGGGCTTCGTGACGGACAAAAAACTACCCAGCGTGTGTTGCAGCTCGGTCGCTCGGGATATAAGGCCTTTCTTTCCTGTAAGCTTGGCAATGGGACTTGGATACGAGTGTTTTTATCTCTGTCCAAGATAAAGACTTCAGAACTTGGCAAGCCTCTGCACGGTCTCTGCCAAGCCTTGTGCTTCCTACAGAAGAATCAGGTCTGTGTCAATAAAAGGACTGTGAAACTCGCATTTCTCTGTGAAGTGGTAGGGGGCACAGAACATCCACCCATATCCTTTGGCTGTTAAAATAAATAAAATTTGGGGAAAACTATAATCAACCTTCATTGCTTTCAAGTAAGAAAAGCAATGTTTTCAATAACTGCTCATCTTGACACATAATATACTTGTTTTACTTAAAAAGTAAAGTGACCAAGTAAATTCAAAGCCTATATATAATTTGGTTGAATGTCACGCTGAATGAGGAAAGGTCACTAATGCATAGCATGCAAAAAGGCTACATCTAAATTACCATATAATAGTATGATTCATTGAGTAGTTGATAATTTTTCTGCATTGTATAAAGTCCGAACCATTTCTCTTCTTCTAAACAAGTTATATTAATTAGACAGAATGTGGAAGGCTACTAGAATATAAGCTATGCTTCCCTCCCCCAATAACTAAATTCATGCAGTGTTTGACAGTTTCTTTTTATCTGACAGAGCATAATGATTCATTACTCTTTCCTCCAGAAAATTAAAAGTTTCTGCTTCCAGGTCATTTGCAACTGCCAAATCTGGCTTAGTGAGCATTTGCTAACTTTCACTGCTTCGTAATGAATTAGCAGTCTTTTGTCACTCAGTCAATTGCAACTTGGAAAAAAGTTTAAAAAAGGGTAATTGTCATAAAAAAGAAAATTCTCTATTCTCAACTTCTCAGTATCCCTAATTTTATATATATATGTGCCCAGCTACACTCATCGTAGGTTATTTAACACATTTAAATGAAAAGATATTTCGTACTTATTTATTATTTATTTATTTATTTATTTATTATTTAAATTTGTATACCGCCCTTCTCCCGAAGGACTCAGGGCGGTTCACAGCCAAGTAAAAAATGAATACATTGTAGATACAATTAAAATACTAATAAAAAACTTATTTGAATTGGCCACAATTAAAATTTAAAGGTAAAACCCATTAAAAACCCATAACTTAAGAAAACTAACCCAGTCCAGCGCAGATAAATAAGTAAGTTTTGAGCTCATGCGAAAGGTTGAGGTCCGGAAGTTGACGAAGCCCGGGGGGGAGTTCGTTCCAGAGGGGGGGAGCCCCCACAGAGAAGGCCCTTCCCCTGGGTGTCGCCAGACGACACTGTCGCGCCGACGGCACCCTGAGGAGTCCCTCTCTGTGAGAGCGCACGGGTCGGTGAGAGGTATTCGGTAGCAGCAGGCGGTCCCGTAAGTAACCCGGCCCTATGCCATGGGCGCTTTAAAGGCGTTCACCAACACCTTGAAGCGCACCGGAAGGCCACAGGTAGCCAGTGCAGCCTGCGCAGGATAGGTGTCACTCGGGAGCCACGAGGGGCTCCTCTATCACCAGCAGCTGCATTCTGACCAACTGCAGCCTCCGGATGCCCTTCAAGGGGAGCCCCATGTAGAGAGCATTGCAGTAGTCCAGACGAGACGTCACAAGGGCGTGAGTGACTGTGTACAAGGCATCCCGGTCTAGAAAGGGGCGCAACTGGCGCACCAGGCGAACCTGGTGGAAAGCTCTCCTGGAGACGGCCGTCAAATGATCTTCAAAAGACAGCCGTGCATCCAGGAGAACACCCAAATTGCGCACCCTCTCCATCGGGGCCAATGACTCGCTCCCGACAGTCAGCCACGGACTCAGCTGACTGTACCGGGATGCCGGCATCCACAGCCACTCCGTCTTGGAGGGATTGAGCTTGAGCCTGTTTCTCCCCATCCAGACCCGTACGGCTTCCAAACACCGGGACAGCACTTCGATAGCTTCATTGGGGTGGCCCGGTGTGGAAAAGTACAGCTGGGTGTCATCAGCGTACAGCTGGTACCTCACACCGAAGCCACTGATGATCTCACCCAGCGGCTTCATAGATGTTGAACAGAAGGCGAGAGAATCGACCCCGCGGCACCCCACAAGTGAGGCGCGCGGGGTCGACCTCTGCCCGTCAACACCGTCTGCGACGGTCGGAGAGATAGGAGGAGAACCACCGATAAACGGTGCCTCCCACTCCCAATCCTCCAACCGCGCAGCAGGATACCATGGTCGATGGTATCAAAAGCCGCTGAGAGGTCTAATAGGACCAGGGCAGAGGAATAACCCTATCCCTGGCCCTCCAGAGATCATCCACCAACGCGACCAAAGCCGTCTCAGTGCTGTAACCGGGTCGGAAGCCGGACTGAACGGGTCCAGATAGACAGTTTCCTCCAGGTGCAGGGGAAACTGAAATGCCACCATATTTCTACAACCTTCGCCGCGGCGGGTTGGAGACCAGACGATAATTACCTAAAACAGCCGGGTCCAGGGAAGGCTTCTTGAGGAGGGGCCTCACCACCGCCTCTTTCAAGGCGGCCGGAAAGACTCCCTCCAACAAGGAAGCACTCGTAATCCCCTGGAGCCAGCCTCGTGTCACCTCCTGAGTGGCCAGCACCAGCCAGGAGGGGCACGGGTCCAGTAAACACGTGGTGGCATTCAGTCTACCCAGCAACCTGTCCATGTCCTCGGGAGTCACAGGGTCAAACTCATCCCAAACAACATCACCAAGACCGCCCTCAGATACCCCGTCTGGATCGCCACAATTTTGGTCCAGGCCGTCCCTAAGCTGAACGATTTTATCGTATAGATAACCGTTAAACCCCTCAGCACGCCCCCGCAACGGGTCATCCCGCTCCCCCTGGTGAAGGAGGGAGCGGGTCACCCGGAACAGGGCAGCTGGGCGGTTATCTGCCGACGCAATGAGGGAGGAGGCGTAGGAACGCCTCGCTTCCCTCAGTGCCACTAGGTAGGTCCTAGTATAGGATCTAACTAGTGTCCGATCAGCCTCTGAACGGCTGGACCTCCAGGAACTCTCTAGGCGTCTTCTCCGGCGTTTCATCCCCCTCAGCTCCTCGGAGAACCAAGGAGCCGGTTGGGATCTGCGCCAGGTCAGAGGCCGCAAAGGCACGACACGGTCTAAAGCCCCAGCCGCTGCCCGGTCCCCGGCCGCAGCTAGTTCCTCCGCCGTGCCGGGAGCCACACCTCAGGTGGCGGCCCCCGCTCCGCCCCGAACCTCTCCGGGTCCATCAGGCGCCTGGGACGGTACCATCGTAATGGTTCCGCCTCCCTGCGGTGTTGGGTAGCGGTCAGAAAGTCCAGGCGAAGGAGAGAGTGATCTGACCATGACAAAGGTTCAATGACTATTTCCTTTAAGTCCAGATCTCTCAACCACTGACCAGAGACAAAATCAGGTCCAGTGTGCCTCCCCGATGTGAGTGGGGCCATCCACTACTTGAGTCAGGTCCAAGGCCGGCATGGAGGCCAAGAACCCCCGAGCTACCGTCGATGACGAGCCGGCAGATGGCAAGTTAAAGTCCCCCATGACTAACAGTCTGGGGTCTCCACTGCCACCCCGGCAAGCACCTCCAGGAGCTCGGGCAGGGCAGCTGTCACGCAGCAAGGAGCCAGGTACGCGACCAGCAAGCCCATCTGACATCTATGACCCCACCTCACAAAGAGGGATTCACACCCGGCGATCTGAGGTACAGTGGTCTCCCTCGGCTCTAGACTCTCTTTAATAGCAACCGCCACCCCTCCACCCCTACCCTGGGCCCTCGGCTGATGAAATGCACGGAAACCCGGTGGGCACATCTCGACCAGGGGCACACCCCCTTCAGTGCCCAACCAGGTCTCCGTAACGCCTATAATATCCGCGGCACCCCCCTGAATCAGATCATGTATTAGGGGGGCCTTATTGGCCACGGACCGTGCGTTGCATAACATCAGACGTAGGCCCAGGCTCTGAGGGTCTTGACCATCCGGGGAACGGGAGAAGTCAGGGGGATCGGGGCACTTGTTCCTCATTATCTTTTTTCATTCCCCACAATCAGGTATAGAGATATATAGGTACAATTATTTCTGCATAACTGCCAAGGAGGACAAATAAAAGTCTGTACTGCAATATCTGTAGAATTTATTTTTATATGCATCAGGTTATGCTATGCTACACCTCTGGGCATCCAAGCCTAGATGATACTCAGAACCCCTACCGGGTTGAATTAAATTTAAAATATAGTTGAAATTTCATAAATTAGTCAAGATTTTGATAAATCTCTTGAGATCTAAGAGATGTTGGTATTCCTCCTCAAGATCACCCAAGGTCTTGAAATTATCTGGCAAAATCATACAACATGTCAGTGATAATCCTGCCAAAATCTTGTGGAAGTTACATCATTTTTATTCAAAACATCATGGTTGGTCACACAATCATCCAGATATTTAGACTTGCTTTGGCATTTTTATCCACTTATTGAGTCCTTCCCAAGGACTGGGTTAGGCAGATGTTGTTTTTTGATAATGTTAAAGGATGTAAGCTGTTCCAAATAAAGCTGCCTTTTGCAATTGACTAATGTCAATGCCAATTTTATTCAAATGATGGCCTAAATGCTTTGGGATTGTATTCAAGGTTCCTACTAGCTTTGCTTTCTTTGTTTTTGCCACATAGTTATTCTGCTTCTTTTTGCAGGTTTTTAAATTTTGTGATCCAGTTTTTTCTCTTTTATTCTGCTGCCTCCATGTATTGCAATGTCCACTGTCAAGAGGTGGGTTTTTTTTCCCATATTGACAATTGTTAAACTTGGAATATCATAGGGCAAGTTCTTATCTCTTTGAATTCTAAAGTTTGAATTCTTCACTTTAGCTCCTTCATTTTCTATTACTTTGTCTATGTTGAAGTCCAGCATTTCTGGCTTGCAGAAAAATTTCTTACAGATATTTCAATGCACCATTGTTGCTACTTTGTGAGGCCATTGTTTGCAGTCAGTCTGGGCAACCTTCTTATAACAGCTAATTAGGCCATCCACAGTTTATTCAGCTTCTTTGCAGAGATGGCATTAGGTGTCTATTGCTGTCTTTTCAATTCTGGCTTTGTATGCCTTTGTTCTTAAGCCTTGGTCTTATGTAGCCCCGAATTGTCTCTTTTGTCTCTTCAACTTTCCTGCTCTTGGTCATTATCAGGTCCTGTTATTATCTGCTTTCTTGCTATTTGCATTTTCCATGTACTGTCTGTGTAATCCTTTGCCATATTTTAATACTTTGCCTCACCATTTCTTTTTTCTGTTTTTCATTTGGCCTTTCTTATAGGTCAGTTTTGCCTCTCTGGTATTATTTTAGCACTCACATTATCATATAAAATTGTGTGACAATAGCAGTACCCTCCCCCGTTAATCCATAATGTACATAATGTCACCTACATTTCAGTTCAATAATGCATGAACTTCCTTTTGACCAATGTATGCCAGTGATGACGAACCTTTTAGATACTGAGTGCCCAAACTGAGTGTTCCTGCATGCCCAAACTGAAAGGTGTGCATGCGCGTGTGAACGCATGCACGCGCGAATGAATACATGCACAGACACGCTTGCATGCGCAGCAGAGATCCGAAGACCAGCTGGCCAGTGGGAGGCAGGGCATCCAACACCAGCAGTGTGGCAAGAGGTAAGATCTTTTTCTTTCGTGAGCTTCTGATTCATCGTTTGCAGGGAAATAGAAGCTTATGAAAGAAATGTCATGGAGATCTGAGCTGGACAACAGGGCGCATGCCACCAGAGATGGCTCTGTGTGCCACTTCTGGCAGGTGTGCCATAGGTTCACCATCACGGCCCTATGCAATAGTGGAGAATATCTGTAGGTTGGTTGTAGGGTGAGGGTAAAGATTTGTTCTTCAAGCTTGTAGATTGGCTTCTGAACATTTTGTTACCAGGCTAGGTAACATCTTTAGCACAAAGTTTGAAGACTCCACTGAAGTTATCAGGTACCTAGCCTGGTAATGAAACGTTTGGAAATCAATCCACAAGCTCAAAGAATGAATCTTTACCCTCATATTACCTATGTAGTACCACTATCAAGAGTTACCATCTACAAGAAGATGTAAACAGACACAATACGTGATATATTTTAAGCTTTGAAGAATGTAGCCTTCCTGAAGTTCTGCATCTCATTCATCTGCTTCCCATTAATTTCACCCTCTCAAAACAACAACAACAAGAAGAACAACTACCCTTCAATCTTGTACATTAAAGAGGTAACAAGCTGTGCGCTCCTGAAAAACATGTTAGGAAATACTGTTCTCTTACTAAATAAACATGAGGCAACAGCATAATATGGCTATAAAAAGACAAACGCCTAACTTGTAGTTTCCAAACCATGCAAAGTAATTATAGTTCTACTTTATTTGTCAATATTGACATCAAGGCAGAAATATGAGACTTCAAATTTGACAGCAGGTTTTCCTAAATTATTCCAACAAGTGTCGTTTTGTTTCTTGCTACCACCTGGAGATGTACATGTATTTGTCATCCATGATTGTACGTGGCATTGCTTAGTAATGGTTGCTATTGCTAACAGATCATGGGAAGGAAATGTATCATTTTTACATTCAAAGAGGAGGTAATCAAATTAGCCAAGGTGGCTTTCCACCTCCTTTCCATATGACTCTTAGAAGCTTTCAAGGAAAAGGTCAGGAAAACAATTATCAGTAAAAGTAATTTGAAGTTGAAACCAATTACCAAAATCATTTCTGAATTTCCTTCACTGGATATGTTGAAACAGAAGCTGGACAGCAAACTCTGAGACTTGCCTTGAACTGGATTCAAATAAAGTCAAAGTTGAATTCAGTGGCCTTTCATCTCTATGATGCTAAGATTTTAGAAGCAGCTTACACAACTTAGATCAGTGTTTCTTAATCTTGGCAGCTTGAAGAGGTGTGGACTTCAACTCCCAGGATTTGCTGGCTGGGGAATTCTGGGAGTTGAAGTCCACACATCTTCAAGATGCCAAGGTCAAGAAACACTGACTTGGATGATGCCATCTCACACTGCACTTCAAGAACAATGTGTAATATGGCATGAAATTTAAATTTTCCCTCAGTGAAAAATACTTTCTAAATGGAGAAATTTTCTGATGTTCAAATACACATGTCACAGTTTTACACATTCTGGAGACAATACACATTTGAGATGATTGTCATTGAAATGCTTGCC